>NW_022611289.1:0-15000 GCF_004382195.2 Drosophila sechellia
AAACTGCTTCTATTAATCATTACCTCTTGATCTGAAAACCAATGAAAGCAGAACAGAGGTCTTATTTCATTATCCATTCACAGAATATTAAGGCATTTGAAGCCTGCTTTAAGCACTCTAATTTGTTCAAAGTAATAGTACCGGCCCACAATAACACTCGTTTAAGAGCACTAGTGCAGGTTTTTAAATAGGAGGAACATATGAAAATACAAGTATTTAATCACATATAAGACTCCACCGGTAATACACCGGTAAGGACCAATTGGTCCTTGTTAAAGGATTTAAAGTGTACTCATTCCAATTACAGGGCCTTGGATATGAGTCCTGTATTGTTATTTTCGTCACTACCTCCCCGAGCTGGGAGTGGGTAATTTACGCGCCTGCTGCCTTCCTTAGATGTGGTAGCCGTTTTCTCAGGCTCCCTCTCCGGAATCGAACCGCCGTTACCCGTTGCAACCATGGTAGTCCTAGATAATACCATCAAAAGTGGATAGGGCAGACATTTGAAAGATCTGTCATCGGTACAAGACCATCGATCTGCATGTTATCTAGAGTTCAACAATATAACGATCTTGCGATCGCTTGGTTTTAGCCTAATAAAAGCAATGTCCCATAAGGTTCATGTTTTAATTGCATGTATTAGCTCTAGAATTACCACAGTTATTCAAGTAACTGTTAACGATCTAAGGAACCATAACTGATATAATGAGCCTTTTGCGGTTTCACTTTTAATTCGTGTGTACTTAGACATGCATGGCTTAATCTTTGAGACAAGCATATAACTACTGGATCACATAACTACAGGATCAACCAGAATAATGTTTTTCCTTCATATTCCATTCATATTTTTTGAATCGAAATAAGCAATATAATAGATATATATAGAATAGATTTTTCTATTATATTCCATGATTTTTATTATATTGAATAAAATTCAATATTTCGCCTTTGGGTAAAATTTTAAATATATATTTATAATATATAAATATATATAATTATTCGTAATCCATATTTTCATTTTTAATTTATAATTGTTTTACCAATATAACAAGAATTTCATATAATTATTGTAATATATATGTTTCTATAATTTTATCTTTTATATATACATATTTCATTATAAAATATCATTTTATTTCCAACATACATAATTATTGTATCCACACATGTACAATTTTTGTTTAACCAATATAAATATTAAGTTAAATCATTTGCATTTTGAAGATAAATTTAAAATTTATCTCTTTTCATATATCTCTCTGGTAATATATAAATAAAACCAAGCGCATATGATAATATTTCCACATTTAATATATAATTTTATATTTCTTTCATAAGAATCCATATTTGTATTATACCGTATCGATATAATAATCCAACTATACGGCAGGTAATAAATTAATATTTGCCTGCCTCCAAAATTAACGATAATATATGGAAACGATTTGTTATTCTATATATAATAGAAACTTGACTTTTGTTTCAACGATATTATATAAAAAGCGTATATTCCTATTATCCGCGGAGCCAAGTCCCGTGTTCTATAGACTGAGAAACAAATTTGTACGGATAATAATATACTTTATTTTATGTAACCAATATAAACATAATCCGAAATAAATATTTCGAATAATGCGGGAGTCGGCAACCACTGCCTACCTATAGTAGTTTTTGAACCCGCTGTCCTCAAAGCGGGTATTTTCAATTCCGTTTGCCACCAACATACGGGCTATTCTCTTATATATTAAAAGATTATAGAAACATTTCATTTTTTTTCATTATTCATATATAATATGATTATTTTTTACTTTATACATATAATAATATTAATTTTCATATGTTTATTATTTAATTTACTCATATTATTACCAAAATCATATGAATACATAAGTTTTGAACAATATGAGAGGTCGGCAACCACTGCCTACCTATAGTAGTTTTTGAACCCTCTGTCGTAATTCCGGTCGTTTCCACTACTATACTCTCACTTTAATGGCTTTTCTCTATAATACTAAGAGAATGTGGGAATTTTCAGCATTTTTTTCCTTATACATATAATAATTAAACATTTTCATATGTATATTTTTTAATTTACTCATATAATATATTTGCCAAAATCATATAAATACATAAGTTTTGAACAATATCAGAGGTCGGCAACGGTCTTTCCTCTATAATACTAAGATAATATGGGAATATTTCAGCATTTTTTCCCTTATACATATAATAATTAATCATTTTCATATGTATATTATTTAATTTACTCGTATAATTGCCAAATCCTATGAACACATAAGAGAATACAATATGAGAGGTCGGCGCAACCATAATATAGTAGTTGATGACGAGGTGTTTGGCAACTTGATACAATTCCTGAAAGTCGTTGAATTGGAGTGGCGGAAAGATTCCTGTGGTTGTGGTTGCTGCGGCTGCTGCTGATTCTCCCGAAATGAAACGCCCGGGATCGACTTCACAAAAACTTCGTACTTTATTCACGCACTTGTAAATTACGACTACCTTAACACTAACAGTGGAAATACGCGGGACCGCGGAGTGGTGAATACCTTGCGGGAAGGGAGGAGAGCGAGAGGAGAGAAGGAGAGCGCGAGCAGCGGTGCTTGCGAGCCGTGGAGGCGCTTTGAGTACAAGCATTGGCCGCTTACACTGCCGCTCAACTGTTTGCGCCCTTCTGGCGTGAACATTCTCCCCCCCTTGCGTAGGCAAAGGTATCCCTGGCCGGCTAGACATCAGTATCGGCCTCTTCATTCCGTGCACGCTCCAGAAACGGTCCATTTGAACACCGTGTTTTGCGCGACGGGCAACCCATTTTTAGGAACCCTGGTTGGATCAAGTTGGCATATACATCTGATCCCAACACGAGGGAGATGGAGGCCGGCCGGTGGAAGCGCTCGTCCGCGAGACGAACACCGTCAAACTTGGCCCTGGCGGCGTCGCTCAGAGCTCGGATGGGTGTCCGGATCCTTAGGCTGGGTTCGACCTTCAGGACGACGTTGAGTCGGAAGGTGCTTGTTCGGACCGGAGTGTCACCGAGCAGACCTCGACGCCTCCCAGCCGGGCGATGGGCAGCCGGAACGCAGCCGCAACGACCGGTCGACGCTGCTCACCGGCATGCATGGGTCGATCATGGCCCCGGTCTCGAAGGTCTTCGAGCCCGTGTCCAGCACGACGATGGCTGTGGGCAGAATGGGGACAGCCTTCTGCTGCCCGTTGCCACCGCCGGAGACGCGACGGAGACCTTCGGATGCGGACGATTGTTGGCGACTGGGGCTGGTGGCGGAGTGCGGGAAATCCGGACTGGACGAGGTGCAGCGGGATGGCGCTCTCTGCGCGTCGGAGCTGGTAGTGCTGCCGGGGACGGAGCGGGACGGACCTCGTGCATGTGGAGTAGAGTGTGGTGGTCTCCTCCACACTTCTTGCATCCTCTTGTCTTCGGCAGTCTCCTCCAGTACTTATTAATAAGTACGAAGGCGCTTTTCAGCGCTCAGTTTGTGGAACCTGTTGCACTTCCGAAGAGGATGGATTCCAGAGCAGACTCGGCAGCGGTAGGATTTAATACCTCGAGTACGTCTGCTCTCCAACGACTGGGTGGCACGAGGACGAGGAGCCATTATTGGAGGAAGTGAGTAAGTCTGCCAATAAAAGAAATGAAGAAGCTTAGTATGAGCCGACTACTATTTGGGCCCGGAATGGGGGAAGTGCCCTAATCCTAGGAACGGAGGACTCTTTGTCCTCCATCGGTAGCAGAATAACTTTGTGGACAGGGCGTTATATGGTGCCGCGAGACGTACGGATCCCAACGACTCGAATGCGGTGGTCGGCTCCTGGAAAGGCAGAAACGATTCTGCCGAGCCGCCATTCGTTCGGTGGTAGATTGTCCTCCTTGACAACTAACATATCGTCGGCTTGGAGGTTCCTGGTCGGAAATTGCCATTTGCTTCGTTTATGGAGTTCTTTAAGATACTCCTCTTTCCACCGTGCACTCAACTGCTGATGTTGTGCCTTGAGGTGTTGCCATCGATTTATTATTGACTTGGCTTCGCCCTTTATCTCGGGTTCCGCCGTGGAACCCAAATGCATAGGACAAGCCAGACTCACATGCACCACTTACAACAAGCTGCTATCCGACCACAGTGCAATAAGAATTCCCAGAAGACTCACCGGGAAGCATACCGACTCCTCCAAATTTACCTTCTGGATGCTATCCTCCCTGGACCCGGATCCTCTCTTTCCTCCCCAAGTGACATTGATGCGGCGATCAAGACACTCACTGAGGAGATGCACAATGCGGCTAAGTTCGCCACCCTCCTCCTCCAACTACCCCGAGAACACCTGAGCGAGATCTCCACCTTTGGTCTCCAGAGATTGCGGCCTTCGTGGCGAGGAAGAGGCGCCTCAGACGTATCTGGTTCTCCTCGCGCAACCCAAGGGATAAAGCGGCACTCAACAGAGCCAGCAAGGAGCTTAAAGACAAGCTTTGCACACTACGGCAGGACTCATTCAATCGATTCCTTGAAGAGCTGGAACCTGGTGACCCGCAACACAATCTGTGGCATGTCACGCGCCACATCAGGAGGCTTGCAAAAAAGGCGTCGCCAGTGCGCAAAGCGGATGGCTCTTGGTGCTGTTCCGATGACGAAAGAGCAGAAGCATTCGCAGATCACCTCCAGAACGCATTCACCCCATTCAACAGATGCACTGGTAAAGCGCGTTCTGCCACCACCAGGTTCCTTGAGAGTCCATCTCCACCCAGCTTGCCGATAGAGCCCGTCACCCCTGAAGAGGTTGCGCAGGAGATCGCCTCCCTAAAGGCCAGCAAATCCCCCGGACTGGATCGTATCGACGCCACTTCCCTCAAAATTTTGCCTCCTCCTTGTTCCCAGATGTTGGCTAACATCTTCAACAGCTGCTTCTCACTAGGGTACTTCCCGAGATCATGGAAACGTGCAGAAGTCATCCTCATCCTTAAACCTGGAAAACCTGAAGCCAATCTGGCCTCATATAGACCGATTAGTTTGCTGGCAATACTCTCCAAAATACTCGAAAGAGTATTTCTGCGCAGTGTGTTGCCAGTACTGGACGAGGCTGCCTTGATCCCGGATCATCAGTTTGGCGTCAGGCGATCTCATGGAACACCCGAGCAATGCCACCGGCTCGTATCAAGAATCCTCGATGCATTCGAGAAGAAAAGATACTGTTCGGCCGTCTTCCTCGATGTCAAGCAGGCGTTTGACAGAGTGTGGCATCCCGGTCTCCTCCACAAACTTAAGTCACACCTTCCCAGTTCCCACTACGCTCTACTCAAATCTTACACTGAAGGAAGAGAATTCCAAGTGCGTTGCGGATCCTCATCCAGCACACCAAGGCCCATAAGAGCCGGAGTACCTCAAGGCAGCGTCCTTGGTCCCATCCTCTACACCCTCTTCACAGCAGACCTTCCTATACGACACCGCGTTCCTCGCCACCGCTACTAATCCAGATAGAGCTTCAGCCATCATCCAGAGGCAACTGGATGCTCTGAATCCATTGCTGAAACGATGGAATATTTCGGTCAACGCCGAAAAATCCTCCCACACAACATTTTCCCTGCGCAGAGGAGAATGCCCTCCGGTCACTCTTGACGGCGACACGATCCTACTACCAGCACCCCAAATACCTAGGGCTTACACTGGATAGAAGGCTGACATGGGGCCCTCACATTGATAGGAAGCGTACCCAGGCCAACATACGCCTTAAGCAACTCCACTGGCTTGTTGGGAAAAGTTCCAAGCTGTGGGACAAAACGAAGCTGCTTGTCTACAAGACTATTCTCAAGCCAATATGGACTTATGAATCCAGCTGTGGGGCACTACAAGTGCTTCACACAGAAGGAAGATCCAGCGATTCCAGAACCGATGCTTAAGAATAGTCTCCAACGCCCATCCCTATCACGAGAATGCTGCCATCCACGAGGAGCTCGGAATTCCGTGGGTGAAAGATGAGATCTACCGACTCAGTGAGAGATACGCCAGAAGACTGGAGAATCACCCCAACCACCTGGCCATCAATCTGCTAGACAACAGCCAATCCACAAGACGTCTGCAGAGAACGCACCCGCTTGACCTCACGCAACATTAATGTATATTTGTAACCCCTACCCAAGTACATTCTATGTACTCCCGTATGTCAATGTTCCCCACATAAAATTTAATTATTGTCCAATAGGACAGATTTTAAATAAATAAAACAGCTACAAACAAAAAAAAAACTAATTAGATGACGAGGCATTTGGCTATTTTTTTTTTTTTTTTTTTGGATCGCGGAGGTATGGAAATCTATCGAAAGATACTATGGCTGTCAACACTTCAGTTTCCTAGCATGCACGATTCATTGCTCTATCTGAACCGAAGTTCCGCAACGCCTACGTACTAAAACCATCCTCTTAGCCATTTATATATAACCATTATTTGCGATGTTTATGCCTTTATTGATGTTCTGCCAAGACATCAAGCAAATGTTTTGAACCAAACGTTTTAGCTAAGTCCAATCTCGGGAAAACCCGCTCAGGTACATGAACTGTTTAAAACAACCGAGACTGCCTCTCATAACCTGGACGCTAATGATATGACTATCATATTTGCTAAGAGACCCTTCGCTATCAATCTTTTAACGGATTGACCACTCCAGATCCCCTCCAGTTCAGGGTGGCAGAATGGAATTCAATGTCACCTGCGGCTTTGAATCTGCGACGCAATTCAGTTCGTATGTCCGGTCTGTCGTATCTATTGATTTTGCGCTGGTGTGCATCATCCATAGAGTGTCCGTCTGTCACAATTTGTATGTCGATCACATCAATGTGATTTTGTCGTAGTGCCACCAGGTCTGGTTTATTAAGGCCGGATTCGCACTGCAGACTTGGTTCAACAATGACCACGCAGCCTCTCTCCTCAAGTCCCCGCTTGATTCGATTTACTACGCAGTTGTGTCTAGCTACGCGCCTCCCATGCGATCGGTAACATTTTTGCATTATATGGTTTGTTGTTTCGGGAGCGTCACATCCTGCACGACACTGTCGTTCCAATTCGTGCCTTCCCCTTGTAGTACGAGACTTCGTGGGTAGGGCATTTATCCGCAGACGAATACCGTCTATATATTCCTTTCCTGTTAGTAAACCCGTGGGTTGATTAACCCACCCGTGTTGCGGGTGGCCTGCTTCACGTAGTCCGCTACCATCAACTGAGAGGTACAATTTGTTCGCCCAATATTTTTCTATTGCCGGACGCGATAACAATTCATTTTGTTCATCTCGGGCCCGTTGTTTTTCGGCTTCGAGGAAAGAGCTGGCTACCTCGTTTTGCGTGAGGTGAGGCCATTTAATGTTACTCAATCGTCTTAGCCTTAACATTGGAGCTACCCATCTAAGTGATGGAATTCCGAGACCTCCACTTTTTGGCGGTGCGTGAATGAATGCTATCTGCACATCCAGCGGAAGATTTAGCCATCTTCGCACATAGTATCGTATTAGTTTGTCAGTTTTTCGTAGGACGCCTATCGCCACACTCCCAACGGCTAACTTGTGATTGAGCTGTGGGATGAGGACAGTCCGAAGGGCGAACATCCTATGTTGTGGTTTGAGGGGGGCCTTTGTCATCGTTGTAGCTGTGGACCAATGTCCTCGGCCGGATTGCATCGAACCCTCCCAGTTGCAGTGAAGTTGATGCATAAGTACTTCCACTCGTCCGTTCGCTTCAATGATGGAATCTCCCTCGAGCCTACGTAAAAGCTCTGTGCCTCTAGCACGGTACACTTCTGTTTCGGCTGGCCCTTAATGCCAACGGTAAAACATTTGTCGGCATTAAGTTTGAGGCCGACGAGAGATAGAAAATCCAACGTTCTGTCCAACAATACTTGAAGTCCCATTCGAGTTTCAGCAAATAGTACCAAATCATCTGCAAACGCGGCCGCGTTAGTAATGGCATTTCCGACTCTGCACCAATTTCGCTGGGTAGGTTTCTAAGTAACCTGTCCATTACCAAGTTAAATAGAATAGGAGACAAAGGGTCACCCTGCTTCACTCCTCTAGCAGGGACGAATTCCTCTGAACTCCATAGAATTAGGTTCATCCTTAAGAGAGTCATAGTTACTCCCGCCGTTGACCCGCGCTTACTTGAATTTCTTCACTTTGACATTCAGAGAACTGGGCAGAAATCACATTGTGTCAACACCCGCTAGGGCCATCACAATGCTTTGTTTTAATTAGACAGTCGGATTCCCCAAGTCCGTGCCAGTTCTGAATTGATTGTTAATTGATAATCGTTATAATTGATAAGAACTAATTGGTTTAACCCAAATAGTATTCTTAAAAATTTTAGCAAGAAAGTTCCACAATTGGCTACGTAACTAAACTATCCGGGGAACAAGTAACTAACATAAAAGTTAACGCAAGTTGCACTTGCATCAGGGTTCTCGGCACTCGCTGCCGCATACCTCACCTTGATATGACAACCAACATGCTGTGGTTCTCCAAATAATAGTCAAGATAGTTAAGAGGGTTCGAGTTTACGATTAGCTTTATTTTAAGATTCAGTTCGCGATCTGCTAGCGGTTCCGTTATGTGTCCGTTCGAGACTGACCTCCTCTTCTCCCGCCCCGCTGCTTTTATATCCGCTTCCCCCGTTGACCCCTCTATACCACCCTGAGTGCGACCAACGGCACTTGTTCCGAATGCACACATACACAAACATGTTACTAGACAGGCCCCGAGTCGCCTGCTGACGGGGCCCGAAAACACGAGAGCCGAGCGCTGGTGAGTCCTGACGAAGAGCGCAAGAAGAGGGTTCGTAACTTACACGAACATGCTACTAGACAGGCCCGAGTCGCCTGCTGACGGGGCCCGAAAACACGAGAGCCGAGCGCTGGTGAGACCTGACGAAGGGCGCAAGAAGAGGGTTCGTAACTTACACAAACATGTTACTAGACAGGCCCCAAGTCGCCTGCTGACGGGGCCCGAAAACACGAGAGCCGAGCGCTGGTGAGACCTGACGAAGAGCGCAAGAAGAGGGTTCATAACTCCTCCCCCCTCAAGATCTGCGTCCCGCAGATTAGTGAGCCTTGTTCAGCTCGGTTTGGCCCAATGCTTCTAAGTTTGCGGCAATCTCGCGGACATCGGGCATGCCTTTGGTGGACATCAGCTTCTTCCATAGGAAATAAAAGCCTAGGAATATGCAGATTGCGAGTGCCGCCTCGGTGAGAAGAGAGGCTAGTAGCTCACTCGCCATGTTGGACATCTTTTCCAAATTCTTCATGCTCACGTCGTGGACGTATTCCAGAGAAAGTTGAAAGTTGCTGGCCGTTATGTGGCTCAACACGGCCGGCATCGCCATTAGATGACTGACCGAGTAACTGGAATAGTTTTGACCGTTGACCATTATCGTCTCATTGTCGAATTGGATGATAAAGGAGCCGATCAGGTCGTAGTTCTTTGCAGCCGTTCTTAGAGTTCCGTTGAAGTTGGTCAGGAGGAGCATTCCATCGTCGACTTGCTTAACCACTCGTTGGTTACTTCTTTGATATGAGCATTTGGCCTGGCCGCCCTTCAGTAGCCTAGGGATACAGCTAGCCTCCTCCAGTTTTTGCAGTTCCTCGAAGCCGTCGCTTGCGCGGCCAAGACGGCGTTCCAATCAGCAGCATCTGGAGATCCAGCTACCCATTTCCAAGCCGACCCCAGCCAGTCCAGTGAGCGGGATTTGCGCCGCATGCAGAAATCGAGCTTACAAAAGACAATTCGTAAATATCTGGTCGTCTAAGTTGTTCTAAGACTACGTAGTGTGTGGGGGTACGGTACATTTTGTGTACTTATATTTTTATTTTTTATATTTCTTATTTCTTATTTCTTATAATCTGTATTTTTTTATATTATTTTTTTATAATTTTTTTTGTATTTCTTTTTGTATTTCTTAACTCATTTTTTTTTTTTTTTTTTTTTTTTTTTTATTAATGTTTTTTTTTATATAGGGTATGCATGGGTGGAATATTTCATTAGCTGCCACAACTTACTTTTATTACTTTCGTTATTCTTTTTCGCGTTTCTTTTTTAAATGTGAAAACCACGTCTCAATTTCTTAGATCAGATTTGTGGAAAATTTTTCCTGATCTGGTTTTAACTGTTACCTTGTTGTCTTCCTGTACCTTTTCGCATCTGAACCTCGCTTTTTCCTTTGTTTTTATTTGCTTATTTGCAACAAAAACTTCATCTCCCGGCCCATAAGACTTTGGCTCGTCCCTATTTTTATTCCGAGCCATATTACCTCTAATTTCTTATACTCAATTAAGCCCTTATGTCCTCTAAAGTCTGCCGCCGGAAATCTGTCAGACCCTGATAGTTTACCCTTGACGAGCGGTCGAAAAAAACGTCTGCTGGTTTTCGATTCGTTACCGAGTGAACGGAAGTGTTGTAGCGGTCCACTGCTATGTGTACCAGCTCAACGGGTTTGAAGGTAGGGAGCTCATCTTTAAGGCAACGATAAATTTCTAGGAACGTAGAGTGGAATCTCCCGACTTGACCATTTACTTCGCTCTTCTGGGTTGGAGCATAATACAGATCGATATCTAGAGACCGAAGATAGTTGAGCACTGTGGGGCATAACAACCCTCGCTCGTTATCCGAAACCAAGACCTTAGGGGCGGTGAAGTAATGTAGGGCCTCCACCAAAGTTTCTCGCAAATGCACAGATGCTTTTGACTGCAGATGGAAAAGTTTGGCAAACTTGCTAAATTTGTCAATACAACTTAGGTATAACCTTTTTTCGAGCGCAAAAATGTCGATGTGAAGTATTTCACATGGGTAGTTAGGAATTGGCGTAGGTTGTAGGTTTGGTTTGTTAGGGTGTCTCTCGTACTTGTAGAGTTTGCAACACTGACATGAGGAAGTTTGCAGACGGATCGTACTGGACATCCGCGGGAAATAATATTTTTCTAAAAGTTGGAGACGAATCTCCGTAGGGCCCCTATGTGCTCTACGGTGTTCTTTTTCAATTATTTCACAAATTTCCTCTGCGCCAGACACGTCCGCCACTAGGCGCTGCGTTATCCGAATTTTGTATAAAAGAAAATTCGCTAAGCAGATGGACTGAAAGCGTTGCAAATGTGCTTCCGGGATTTTGACGCCGTTAATTATTACAGGTCGTAGACACGATTGTAACGAGTTGGTTAAATCGGCAAGTGATCCGTCTTTGAGAGGAATCAGATGGCGAGTATAACCTGGGAACGGGTGCTCGCATAAGTATTCTGACCTGGTTGTGTCAAAAATGAGTTGATTCTTGAAAACGTTGATTGGAGATTCAACGTGGGGAATCAATCGTGAACTGTCATGTGAAGCGCTATGGGCAGTAGCCAAAGACTGCATGTCATCCTCGGGATTAGCATCTAAATCGGTACTCAACTGGTTAAGCTGAGGCGGAATGCGTGAAAGCGCGTCAGCCACCACATTAGATTTCCCAGGCTTGTAGATGAGTTCGCAGTTGTATTCCTCTATACGAGCCTTCCAGCGTTTTAGCTTCGCATTGAAATTTCTGTTGCCTAGGGCAAACGTTAGAGGTTGATGGTCAGTATATACTTTAATAGTACCAGCGCCATATAAGTAAGCCCGAAGATTGTCCAATGACCAAATTATCGCGAGCATTTCCTTTTCGATAGTAGCGTAGTTTTCCTCCGTCTTATTTAATGAACGGGAAATGTACGCTATCGGCCTATCTCTACCCTGGTCGTCCTGTGAGAGGACAGCTCCGATGGCCCAGTTAGAAGCGTCCGTGGTTAGATGGAAAGGTTTAGTGAAACATGGAACGCCAGTATTTCAGAAGAACAGAGAATTGATTTTAAATCATTAAAAGACTGTAGAGCCGTCTCGTCTAATGTAATTGGCACTTTGCTTGATTGTGAAGACTTTATATTAGCGTACAATCCACGCGTCAAGTTTGTAAGGGGCTTTGCTACCTTCGCATAGTCCTGAATGAACTTCCTGTAGTACGAGGTCATGCCTAGAAATCTTTTTAACTCCTTAACAGAGGTCGGAGGAGGCATTTCGCTAATCGCTCTGACCTTTTTCGGATCTGCCTTAATGCCATCGGCCGTGACGATATATCCTAAAAATTCTACCTGCGTGTCTAAAAAATGCGACTTCTCAAGGTTCACTTGGAGGTTAGCTTTTGATAAACTCGCTAATACCAATCGGAGATTTTTCCAGTGTGTGTCATAATCTTCACTGAAGACGATGATATCGTCAATATAAACGTAGCAGACCTTGCCAATATGCTCGCGCAAAACATCATCGATCATTCTTTGGAAGATTGCAGGTGCATTCTTCAAACCGAATGGTAGACGGAGGAACTCGTACTTTCCATTTAGAGTAGAGAAAGCTGTCTTTGGAATGTCGCTTTCCTTCATGTGGATTTGATGGAATCCAGAAGTCAAATCTAGGGTGGTAAAGTATTTGGCATTGCCAAGGCTGGCTAGCGTAGCGTTTATATCTGGGATGGGGTAAGTGTCGGGTATGGTGACGGTATTTAACCGCTTGAAATCGACTACCATGCGATATTGTTTTTCTCCGTTTGGTTTAGGTTTCTTCGGGACTATCCAGATAGGGGAATTGTAAGGGCTATTAGAGGGTCGAATTATACCGTCCTGCAGCAGTTCATCGATTTGACGTTCGACTTCTCCGCGCATGTTGACTGGGTAAGGATAACTTTTAGCATAGATCGGGTCTTGTGTGTTTGTCCGGATTTCAGCCTTGACGGCCGTCTCCACGGACATTCCAGGTAAGGGGGGCTCGAAGATGCGGGGAAATTCCCCGAGAAGGGAATTCAAAATTTCTTGTGTACCATCTGGGTGTTCGGCGGCGAGTAGCGGGTTAACGTTTATTGAAGCTCTCGCCAAAAGAGGGATTTTAATTCCTGGGGTTATTATCAAACAATTGTTTTTCCTATCCACTATGGCTTTTAAGTCTTTGAGAGTATCGTCGCCAATGATACCATCAAAGGAATGTAAATTCGGTAGTACGAAAAAGGTAATATCCGAGTCGTTCCCTAGTGGTTTGAAGAATTTACCAACTAGGCGGTGCGTTATCATGATGTTACCCGCAGCGGACAGTACGGAGAAGGGTTTACGGACTGTGGTCTTCGGCTAATAAAGTTTTTGTTCGCCCCCGTGTCGATCAAAAACTTCAGCCTTTCTCCCCTCTCCGTAGCATACTCTAAGTACGGTACACTGGAGAGGCGTTGGTCATAAAATTTGCCCCTCCCTCAGTCTCAAGGTTATGTGGAGCATCTGTAGCTCCTTCCACGTTTTTCTGCGGAGGATAATTGTTGCTTCTCTCGACAACTTGAGACTCGTCATCATAGTAACCCTCGTGTGAACGTCCTTGGTTATCTCCACTAGCCGCCGGGGCTAGCGGGGTGGTGCCAATTCCATGTGGTACAATCTTTGTGCCTTTCGGAATGGGTTGTTTCCTTCGGACATTCTCTTAATACCGGAGCCTTCTTCCTGGCGACCACTGTATCCTGATTGGTAAGATTGACCCGACCGATTGGATTCCATTTTTATGGCCTGTCTAGGACCCTGAGTTCTGTAGGAGTTTTGCGAAAATCTGCCTGAACCAGGAGAAAAAGGGGTTCGGAACGGTGGCCTGGCCTGATGTTGATATGGGCCTGCGAATCTTGGGGCACCTGACGGTTGATAGTTCTGAGCTGTGAAATTTCTTGACATTACATTCTGCAATCCCATACAAAAAGAGTAAGCCTCTGGTAGATTCTTCGGGCTGCGGACAAGTAAGTGTTTGGAACAATCTCCCCCCACTCCTCGGATAAAAACATCCAAAGCCTTGTCTCTATAGGTTTCTATCAAAGCGTTGACTACTTCACGAGGGTGGTTTCTGGCCTTCAAGTTATTTAAGATCAACGAGAGATGGCCATTAACGTCCATATAGAACCTATCTAGTGGTCTAGAACCTTGGGACATAGCGCCGAGCTCATGCTCAAGCGTACGTAAGTCTCGTTTGTCTGCGTAATGCAGCGGCAAGACTCGTTTTATGTCGTCCCAATCGTCGTCTTGGACGCCATAGGCCGCCAAGGCCATGTCGGCGTGTCCCCTTATTTTCTGTCTAATATGCAAGACAATTGCCCTATACAGGGGTCTGGTTTTAATCAAGTCATAGTCGGTCAGTATTGACTGTGCCCTGTTTATCCAAGACAGGTAAGCCTCCTGCCGTCCTTCGAACGCCTGCAGTTCTTTGACGCAGTAGGGAGGACCGATATCTCTCTCAGCTCATACTCGGTGCGTGCGCGCACCAGGGGTTGCGGTTGGTCGACCGTAGGGTCAGCGTTCCCGCGCTCCTGTTCTAAAATAGCCAACCTATCATTATTTTTCTTAATATCTTCCTTAATGCCTGTCACCACGTTGGTCAGGGCATTGAGGGACTCGCTAAGAGCACGCAGGTCTCTTCCATTTTGATTTTTAGTTTGCGTTGGAAAGATGCAGGAAGTTTTCAAGGTAACAGAATTCGTTATTACTTTACGGAAATGTGAGACAACGGTTTTAACCCGATAAAAAAGAATATCTGTTCTTCTTTGCTTTTTCTTTATTTCTCTAAATTTAGCAAATATGGCAATAAAGTTTAATGAAATATTTCACTCACCCTTGTATGCTCTTTATTAGTTTTCGTCGTTTAGGTTGTACCCCTACAGCATGAATATTCTATTGGGATAAGTAAAAAAAGGTGAATTAGTGTATTGTAGAGAGTTTGTATTTTATTCATTTCGTTTCGGGAAATTGGGGAAATTGTACTATACTTGTTTTCCTTTGAATTGTGGTGTTGTGCATGTGTTTATACAATTTTTGTGCGCTATTGCATTTTGCAATATTTTTTCCTTGCGTGCGTGCTGTTACAGTTTTTTATTGATGACCTCTAATTTATTTCGGCACTGGGCACGGTGGTTCCGTAGTATCCCTTTT
>NW_022611289.1:27500-29008 GCF_004382195.2 Drosophila sechellia
GGCGTCGCCTGCGTGATCTTGGCAACTCTGTTGGCCACAAATGTGGTCCAGTTGCATGCAGGCTTTCGTAGCCAGGCTAAGACGATTGTGGAATCTGTCCAGCAGCGGATATTTGAACTGGCGGAGGGCATGTGCGGGAGGATTGCTGTCACCATTTCGGTTAACAGCACGGCACCACAGAGCTCTAGCCGAGGAAGGGAGACGGTTTTTACCGGGGCCCCTCGTGTTTTGGCTGTAAGCAGGCGAGTCAGGATCTTTTGCCCCATCTCGACGCGGATGTATATCGCCGCTCCATAGGCTCTCTGAGACGCGTCACAGAAACCGTGGTGCTCTATGATTACCTCAGGCTGGTACCAGATCCATCTCGGAACGCGGATCTGGTTGAGGTCGGAATACTCGGCTAAAAACGATTGCCACCGCTGACACATTTCAGTGGGAAGCTTATCGTCCAGCCTAGTTTTGCAACCAAATCTCCTGCATGAACATTTTCGAACGGATTATGAACGGCGCGAGCCACCCGGCAGGATCGAACAACCTAGCGATTTGGGACAAAACTTCTCGCTTTGTATAGGAGGGTTCCACAACTATGTCTGGAGGAACGAAATAGAATTCGTCGGACTTTGCCCTCCACCGAATACCGAGCGTCTTGGCCGTGCTTTCGGCATCGATGTCGAGGAACTCGCTATGAAGGAGGTGTTCGGCCGGGACGTCTTTAAGGACGCTTTTGTTGTTCGAGGTCCACTTTCTTAGCGGAAACCCGGAGGCACTTAGGGCTGCTTGCAACTCTCGAATTGAACTTTGGGCTTCGATTACGGAATTCGCCCCTGCCAGAACGTCGTCGACGTACATGTGCTGCTGGATGATGCGGCTGGCATTTGGAAATGGCACTTGGATATCCTCTGCCAGCTGTTGCAAGACGCGAATGGCGAGGAATGGGGCGCAGTTGACCCCGAAGGTAACTGTTTTTAATTCGAAGTCTCGGATATCTCCTTCCTTGTTTCGGAACAGAATTCTTTGAAACGGGGTATGTTTCGTATCGACCCAGATCTGACGATACATTTTCGTAATGTCTGCACTGAAGACATATTGAAAATAACGCCATTTCAGGACCTGGATCGTTAGATCGGATTGTAGGACTGGACCAGCATGAAGAATATCATTTAAGCTGGTCCCATTTGCCGACGGACTTGAAGCGTTGAATACAACGCGAAGCTTTGTAGTGGTGCTTTCGGGCTTAACTACCGCGTGATGAGGAAGATGATACGAGGGAGAATTGTGAGTCGGCGGAACTTCTTTCATATGACCCAGATCCAGGTACTCCTGGATCACGCTGTCATATTGCTCTTTAATGGAAAGTCTCTTTTTAAACGATTTTCGTTTCTAAGAAACTGAGCTAGCGCAATGGACCTTGAATATCCTAAATCGGATCCGGTATTCTCGGGATCCCGGAACGGGAGCGTCACCACGTATCTCCCGCTTGCGTCTTTTGTCGTTGTTTGGAGGAAGTT
>NW_022611290.1:0-40660 GCF_004382195.2 Drosophila sechellia
GTTTATTATTAATTTGTTTGTACTTTAAAGTAAAATATTTATAGAAAAAGAAAAAATACAAAGATTTAATATACACAAAAATAAATGAATGCTGTGTTTTGGAATTTTCGGGAATTGGAATTTGAGTTCTTAAAAACTTCTTTTATAACTCGGGATTAGAAAAATATATTTAGTTGAGTTATAGGAGAAAAACCAATTAATATTTAAATTTAAATTGGAAATGATTAAATTTGTAGTAACTATTACTATTATTTTACACATTGAACTTAGCAAATGATTCCAGCAGGTCCTGTGATTTTCCCGGTGGCCAGTGAGGAGCGTTCCAACTACAGAGAGTGCCAACCAGTGGGTGTGCCTCCTGCGCCGGCGCCTGGCGAGGATTGTCGGCTTCCGAGGAGAGCAAAGCTGGCTCGGAACACCAGGGACCCGCAGCTGCGGCACACCCCCGACTGGCAGTTTAGAGCGAGTGACCGCCGCGAGCAGGACGGCAGAAGCGGAGCAGGCAGCAGGATTCCCAGGCCACAAGCAACACGTAACAGAGCGGCCCAGGTGCAGGAGGGGGCTGGCGGAGAGGCGGGCACCGAAAGGCTTTCAGTATACACAGGGAGCTCGCCCGAAAAGCAAAATAAATATTTCAACGCCCGCCGCGCTTCACAGTAAGTTAAGCCATATCCTGGCCAGGATTACACGAGGGGTTAACTGCCCGGACATCCAGAAATAAACCACAGCTGTGCTAACTACCAGCTAGTTCAGCTTTAACTTGGCTCAAGTGGTCTCCGAGGTGCCGTGAATACTTTGGGCCTTCGTGCCAGCAGCAGCTATTGGCGGCCAATTCCCAGTCCTGGCCACAATGAACCCATGGCAACATGGCACATGGCACTGGCGTTGCAACAGCGAGCGCAACTTGCAGCAACAGCAATTGCACCACTGGTCATGTTGACGCTTAAGGATGACGTCTACTTTCCGAATCTTTCACTCGCTCAATGCGTCTGTGTTGGGGCACGATGACGTAGTTTGCCAAGTCGCTATGTGTGTGTGTGTTGGCCCGACTGTTGGCATGTGCGTGTGTATGTGGCAGAGGGTGTCGTTTGGTGTGTACACACCAAAAGTGTCGCCTGGCCAAAGAGCCAAAGAGCAAGTCCCCCTTCATTGAAGATTAATGAACACTTTCTGGCCAAAACAGAATCCGAAAGGGAATCTTTGGGATTGTACTTAATGCAAGATACATATCTATCTATAAGATATTATACATGATTCACAGCCACATAATCCTTTCAAGCTTCAACTTATGGTGTAACTTTAAAACTTTATAATAAAAGATGAAATCTGTTCACACCCACATAGAAACCACCGGTCATCCGTGGATCATGCAGCGAGCTCGCTGCAGGAATCCCTGGTAGATTCGCAAGATGCTCATCCGCCTGCGCTATGGAAGACGCCTGCAGACCTATCTGAAGATAGGTGCTGTCCTGGTAGGCCTGTGCTACTTTGCCTTCCTCTTTCGCGAATCCCTCAATGCCTACGAGCACAGGGAGCGGGCTACGGCCGCGGAATTGGAGCGGATTCGGAGCCATCGAAACAGCAGCTCAAGCTGAAGCGGCAGCAGTTGCAGCGCCAGCGGATATTGGCAAGCAGCAGGAGCAGGGCAAGGGCATCGCTGGGGGAAATGCCAGTGCAGGGAGCTCATCCTCCCAAGCAGTAGCTCCTCCGCCGCCGCCGGCCACACCTTGAATCCCGTGTATGAGTACTCCGAGGAGCTGCACAGTCGCACGGAACGGAGCTGCAGAGGAGGAGCGAGCATCTGGCCGCCGTCTGCGATCGGTATAAGCTGCAGGAGAAGTACCCACCGAATCCCTGGGAGTTCTTCGTCTCACCTGGCCACAACAATCTCGTCTGGTTAGGGGGCATCCTATCTCTATTTTATTTATATTATATTAACATTTTTGATTAACTTTTAGGTGCAACGTCTTTAAGGCGGCCAGCAGTACGTGGATGTATTACTTTAATATATTAGGTAAGTTTGAATTAAAAGTATAGAGAGATAAATATTTTTTAATATTTCACTATGGATTTCCAGCTGGCTACGATGTGAAGTATCTGCAGCGCACGGAGACGCAGCACTGGAGTTGGCAGGAAGCGTTTCCCACGCCCGGAACTGGCGAACTGATGGAGCTGCTGCCCAGTGCGCTGTCCTTTCTTTTTTGCGCGATCCCTTCGAGCGGATCCTGAGTGCCTATCGTAAACAAGCTGGAGGCAACAAGAACACCTTCTACAAGGCGCTGGGCAAACAAGATCGTGCATCGCTACAGGAAGCGTAATCTGGGCGGACCTTGGCCGCGTTGTGACCACCTTCGAGGAGTTCGTCCGCTTCCTGATCGCCGAGCATGCGGCGGGCAAGAGATTCGACGAGCACTGGGCACCAGTCTACAGCTTCTGCACGCCCTGCAGCGTTAACTTCACCATCATCGGCAAGACGGAGACGTTCCAGAGGGACTCGGAGTTCATCATACGGCAGGCGGGCCTGGAATCGCTGCTCCTGGGACTGGGCAAGCTGCCGCAGCGGAAGCAGCGCAAGATTGGCAACCAGGCGCGAAGTGGCGTTAAATCCGAGGCCCTGGTCGAGCGTTACTTCGCCGATCTCGACCGTCAACGTTGGACCAATTGCTCAGATATATCGCATCGATTTCGAGCTCTTTGACTACGACTATCGCAGGTACTACGACATGGTGCATCCGTGGAGTCTGGAGCAGAGCACTGCCGCATCCGGAGGGCCGGCAGTCGCATCCACCAGTACCACACCATCGATAGCCTCTGGCCTGGCTGGACATTCCACCCAGGGCCAGGCGACGTAGGTGCAGAGTTGGGTCAAGGAGTTTGGAATCGATCAGTCGTGAAACAATCTTATCATGTACCTTTTTACACGAAAACTCAGACCACAGACAAAGGAAACACTCTCCACACGATGAAAACAGAACCCAACCGAAGCTAACAAATCTACCAAAAAGTTTATGGCCAAATCAACGTTTTCCAAAAACGAAAAACCAAAAAAAAAAAAAAACAAAAAAACACTCTTGACCTCTCTTAGATAATGCCAAAGAAAAAGGAGCAAACGATGTAACGATTCGAAAGGAAACTTAGTTAGAAGATTTAGCATTTTGATGGATTTTTTCAGCCACCAAAATTCGAACACACGATACCCTACAATTTTACATGGCGTGGCATGTTGTGTTGTAGCTAGTTAATAAGTACCTACAATTTACAGATGCACTCTCAAACCAAACGGAAACACACACACACACACCCACAAGAAAAGCGATATATTATATATATAGATATTAAAGTTAAACGATATATACAGACCCCTTTACCCTATATCGCGAATGCTAATCTTGACGGCAAGGCTGGAGAGATTATACAACCAGGAAGTGAGAAATCGTCTTACACCAAATGAAATTCTGTATTTACACGTATTTACAACCGAATCCCCAGATACCAAAACCCTCAACAACCACAACATATGGTACTTACTATTGTTAAGTTATTATATATACCTATATATTAACGAAATTTATAAACAGGTCTTGATCTAAGTCTATAACTTTTGTGGACTCTAGATACGTTTTTTCCTAGGCTAACGAAACAAGCGGAAAATATTCGATTTCCCCGTTATGAAAATGATACCAAAGAACGAAAAGAAAGTGTTTAGAACTTATAAAAAAAAAGCAAAAAGCAAAAACCCAACAGAAAAACTTTTCATGTGATGTTTAAGGATTTATTATAAAGACAGAGAATATTTAATTATTATACTTATATTGTATTTCGAACGATAATGATAACAAAGAATCGAAAAGTAACACGATATTATTCTAAATAAATTTAAATTTTCAAAATTTTTTTCGTTGTATGAATACAAGGCAACAAAATCATTAAGAATAAATAATCTCTTTACCACTCGAACCTGAAGTTTAAATGATTTTGGAAAGTTTTCAGGTTATTAACTATACATTCTGCAATATGCGATAAGCTTGTGCGATGGTGATGTAATATTTTTAAAAAGCTGTGTAATAATAGATTAATGCACTTTGCTATGATGATTCACACCCAACAAACTGGCGAATATTGAATTGCAGTAAACAATTGGCAGTAAAAGACCTTTGGTGGATTGTTTCATCATTATAAATAGTTTATTTTCATTGTTCAACACAAACGAGTTATTTTAATATGCATATAGATAGGGCTGTATATAGTAGTAGTCATATGTATTTTCTTGTGTGCTCCACTGCGATTAAATGTAAAGTGTAATACAACTTCAAAAGTGAATGCTCGCCCTCACGTGGACTACGAATTACGACACCAATGGATCGATTTACCAGCTAGATGGTCTACAAATATATAATGTGTGTTTTTTAGTTTTGTTTCTAAAGTTTCATAAACTTCGATAACATTTAGTTGAGCCACATGGGTGACCGAAGCGGCAAAACATAAATAAATGGAGAACGACAAACATTAGGGTAGGGTATTTAAAATTATTTATTGCAGAATTTATTCATCAATTCTTTTCAGATTTCTTTCGTCTCTCACGTTTTGAATGTGCTTCACCCGTTTCTTAAGTGTAATGTATATGTTTGTTTCACTACATAATAATAATAGTACTCAATACAAAGTAAAATAAAATAAAATAAAATAAGCTTAGCTTGCAACTAAAATTATGTACACGATAGGAATATTGATATCTGTATAGTTATATAGTATGTATAATTAATTGTGTAATATGTACAAAAGCAAATACTTAGTAACGTTTGCCTACAAACATAATAATTCTTTATCTTCTCCACTTGCGCTGTGCATAAGGAAACTTGGGATGCATAACAGAACAATAACGTGGCTGGGTGACCCCGATGCGCATCGCAGGTCACCAGCTAGCTATGCAAACAAATAGCGTGTGTGTATGCAAACAGGTTAAATTAGAAATTCTTTTGGGCTGACCCTAAGGATTTGTTTAGCTCCGAGTTGACGAGATCTATATAGTTAAACATTCACGATTACAAGACTCAATACAGTGGATAGATAAACATACACACGGATACGTGTTGGACAGTTTTGGTCCACAGGGCCTGGAGTCCAGTCCCTGTGG
Source organism: Drosophila sechellia (assembly GCF_004382195.2). Lineage (NCBI taxonomy): Eukaryota > Metazoa > Arthropoda > Insecta > Diptera > Drosophilidae > Drosophila > Drosophila sechellia. The sequence goes on from NW_022611290.1 coordinate 5,135, forward strand.
TCCAGACCTGGCCCTAGAGTTCTACATAGAGATGGAGACATGCATGCATCGGTATCTTATAGTAAACACTCGGTCTTATGCTTAAACCAACTTCTTTGTCCAGGAGAACTACTGGCGCCATGGAACTCTCTGCTCTGCTCCCCCGACTCTGATCCCTTCAGAGCCTCTGTCTCTTCGCTCTCTCTCCTGATCCACATAGTCGTGATCCTGTCCAGCTCGCGGTGCTTGCCTACTCCGCCAATATCATCTTTATGTTGGCCACCTCGGACTCCAGGAGCTCCAGCTTCGACTTGAGCATCTGATCGCGCTCGGCACTGGTTACCACATTGGCCTCCTTGGGCGCCAGTAGTTTCCTCTGCAGCTGTGCCGTCCACTCCGCACTGGCGATGGAGATGCCGGAGTCCCTTTCGTCGCTGGAGTTGTCGCCGCCATCGTTCCAGGCCGGCGGCGATGCCCGATTGCAGTTGGGCTCCTGCTTGATGTGCTGGAGCGAGAGCAGCGCCGTGGCTGCCGCATCCTTGTCGCCGAGATGGGACTTGTGGCGCAGCTTGAGGGGTAGACAGTTGTTGGCATCGCTGCCCTGCTGCGGACTGCTCCGCTGCAGCTGCAGTGGAGCCATGTGCGCTGGTTCGTGCTCCTGCTCATCATCACCGGAAACAGCTCCCGATGAAGAGGCCGAGGACAGAGTGGAGGAGGTGGTGGAGGAGAGCATGTGCTCGTAGCTGGGTGAGCAGGCGCGTCGCGATAGATTTAGCACACTGGCCGCACTGCCGGACACCGATGAGCTACTGACCGCATCCACGGCACTGCTGCTCACAGCCGCCTCGACACTGTGGCTCCAGGCGGCAGCCGCTTCCAGGTGATCCTTATAGGCGCTGGGAGCGGGCACGTAGAGAGCAGCAGATGGTGGCGGTGGTGGTGCTCCACCACGGCTGCCGCGTTGTATAGAGCGCCGGCGGCCACCACCTTGCGCAGGCTGTCCAGATCCTCGGGTCTGACATTGCGGTTGAGTGCCTGCTGCAGTTGCACCTGGAGATTGGCAATAGTGGTGCTTGGCGGGCGGTTGTGCGGATCGGAGATGGCTGGCGAACTGGAGCCGGCACGGGGACTGGGCTCCTGCTGCTGTTGCTGCTGCGGTGGCTGGGAAATCTGCTGCTGCTGATGCGGCTGATGCTGCTGCGGCTGTGGCTGGTAGAGATGCTGTGTCTGGGACTGGGGCACAACCAACTGTTGTAGGTGCGTTGGTGGCGGCGCAACACCCGCATGATGTATGTGGTGGACACTCTTCACCGTGGCCTCTGGTCTGGCATTGCCATTGGGTCCGTAAATCAGTGGAGATAGTGGTGGACCCACTGGATAGCCATTGTGGCCACCTTGGGGCGATCCCTCGCCCGATCCACTGCCCGAGGGCGAGGAGCCCGAGGAGGAGCCACCACTGCCGCTCATCTTGGCGCGCTTCGTGTTGCTCAGCACCTGCTCGCTGGTGGGCAGCGAGGCCAGGATCTTCTCCACGCTCACTAGATTCTCGCCGGAGATGTTGAACTTGTCGCGTATGGCGTCCAGCTGGGCCTTCAGCACATGGTTCTCTTTGGTCAGCTCGATGACGCGCTGCTCCAGAACCATGTCATTGTAGCGCCTCTTCTCCCGACTCCGCTTGGCCGCCTCGTTGTTCCTTCTCCGGCGATCCCAGTAGCTCTCGTCCTTTTTGTTGTCCGGCGTGAATTCGCGTTGCTTTCGCTGCGAGAAGAGCTCTTTCTGGGCGGCGGTCAACGCCGACTGGGGTCCATTGCCACCCTGTGAGGGCGACTGGGCCATCATTCCATCTCCATAGCCGCTTCCCGGACATATTTGCCCAGACTGTCGGACATGCCACTGTCATTTGACTGCGGACTTATGGATCCGCCGTACATGGACAACGGATGCACTGCACGGAGAGAAGGACATAGAATTAGTTCTCAAGCTTTGGAACTAAAGATAGATAGATAATTGCTATGATATGATCAGAGCCACTGCATCATTATATTCTTGGACACTTACAATTAGAAGCCTCGTTGGAGCTGCCGTTCATCGAGAGAGTCGGCGATATATTGGACAGCCGGACGTTGTTCATCATGGCGATGTTGGCTTTGTTGTGGCTGTTGGTGGGCGTGCCGCTGAGGACCTCGGCATTGCTGTGGAAACAGACGCCTCCGGATAGAGTTTTCCCGGCGGCGCTAGCAGGAGCAGCTTCTCCTCCTTGCCTCCGGTGTGGGGGCGTGGTCCGTAGGGAAAGTCGCTGCCGCTCAGCTTCTGCTGGCTGTAGTGATGCAGCTGAGCTAGCTTCTGCTGCAGTTGCTGCTGGTGTTGCAGGTGGCTGGTGTTGCTTTGAGCTTGGATGCGAGGAACTGCAATGCAAAAATAGAGAGGTTAGTCTCTTTAACATTCACAATTCCTTAAGAAGAGACGTAGTATATTTTATTATATTGCTAGATCAGTAGGCTCTTAATTTTTAAGCTATTTCAAATATTTTCTATTAAGAACTGGAATTAGTGCGTTCTACCAATTTTTACAACACTCATTTCCTGCGCCTAGCATCAGACAACACTTTTTGCAGCCCCGAAAATAATAAACAAACAAGACCTTGCCCCCAATTGAAAGCCAAGATTGCGCAGAATATCTCTTTCCTGCTACCAAAACAATATCACTTATCACCTATTTATGGCATTTCTTTCAAATGTTCTTATCTAGCTTTGTGACATTTAGAATATACATATTTAGTAATACTAATCAGGCTGAGTATTTGATAAGCTAACAAATTGACAAGGCGTCCGCCACTCAACGCAAAACTCGTTGGGTCCCCAAAATGTCTAATGCGATCTTGTCTAGCCACCACACACAAACATGCAGAACTTTCTTTGTTCGATGGTCCTTGCCCTTGCTGCTTGCCCTCGTCTATAGCTTTACCGTTTGCTTTCGTTTTTAGCACAGGCATTTACACAATGATTACGGCGAATGATGCAAGAATCGGCGAGTGGGAGCGAGAAAGAGAGGGCGCGAGAATTAGACGACAAAGAACCAACACAATCACACACACACAGACAAAGTCTTAGAATGTAAACAAGAAATCGCACATTGCACATCTGTGTGTGAGTGCGCCCCCCGCTCCCGTTCCCTTGTACATCTTTCTCCCACTCTCTTTCTTTCTCACTCACCCTCACCATGACCATCGAATTGGCATTTACAGTTCAATGTGCTCGCAGACACAAACACACACACACACACACATGCACGTACACTTAAGCGCTCTGGCGGCCAGACTCTGCCGACAACCCCTAAACGGGAGAGCAACAGAGAGGGCAACACAGAGAGCAGCGCTGCAGTCGGCATCTTGACAAAATTCACAAAAACAAAATGACTAAGCTTCGCCAGTCATTCCACCGCACCCCACTCAGCCACCCCTTCACCCACACTTTTTTGGGCTATTTTGTTTTGCGTCTCAATCTTTCGTGTGTTATTGTTTTCAGCCGACTAAGTTTAGTAAATATTCTAGAACTGATTAACAGTTGCCACTGTACTACGCAAAAAGAGCAGAAATATTTAAATATTGTGATTGTCATCAGTTTTCACACAAATTCTCAACAGATTTCAAGATCAAACGTGGAAAGTTCGAAAATGCTGCTCAAAGAAGCACATAGTTTTAAACATTTCGTAACACAGATTTATTTGTTATTACTTTTCGTGGCACTTGAACACCTACATTTATTGTTGCTGGGATTATCCTGCTTGTAGTTATTGCTGTAATTCGTATCCGTATTGTTTTTGAGTATCAACAGATTTTTGGTCGTTGCAGCCGCTTTGAAAAAGTTCACTTTCTGTTCCAGCGTGCAGACAATCGACATAATGTTTTGTTGTTAGAACGAACAAATTGGCATTGTTTTTGTGTGCGTTTGCAGATATTATCCAAATTCTTTTTGAAAATCGTTTTTCAAACACTTGTGCAGTTCGGGGTTTAGCCGATTTGACCGATTTAGTTGGCTATCGCGACGTTTCTGCGCTTGATGCACTTGGCCGAAATGCTTTTAACGGCTCGACCGACGGCTCTCACTTGCTTATCGCGGTTGTGAACCCGATCGGCTGTATATTATATGGTTTGGTAGTATAGTCTAGAGACTTATCGCGAGCGCCTGAACCGCTTCGAAAGAAGGCTGAATCGCAATTGAATTTGTAAAAGCATTTCTCCGACGAGCTGCTCGGCGGTCACGTTGTGGCAACACGCATCCGATACACGCGACCCAGCGTGTTCGCTCGCAACATGTTGCCAACGGTTCGATGCAGTAAAAGTGAAATTTCTCAATCGCCGCTTCGAACATGCACGAACATGCGCGTTGCAAGCGATCACATTGCCGTTGTTGTTGAGTAATCAGCGCGGCAATCTCGGCGAGAACAAAATCGTTTCGAGCTGCATATTCGAAACTAGAACGTGATTGCTGGCTGCGGGGGGTGGTGGGGTAGCTGTTGCCAGCGGGTTCGCTCTTGACGCTCAAACACACACACACGTAAGGTGACTGAGGTGCTTTGGCCGCGTGAGTCCGATTTCGATTGCGATTCTTATTCCCATTCTGATTCCAATTCTCCGTACTGGTTGTATTCATTTTTTTTTAGCCTTTTGGGTTCGATGTGTGAATGTGTGTGAGTGTGCCAGTTGGGTTGGTGACGCAAGCGTCTTACACAAAATATTCAGAGAACCAGCAGCACATTATTAATAATCGAGAATGCATTCAAATGCACACATGCAAATGGCTGGGGAGTTGGCAAAACTGATTTAAATGAAAAGCTTAGGCAAGACACTTTTTTAAGTTGCATGTAAGAGTGGATAACTAGAGAAATACTTAACATTAACCTCAATTATGAAAGGTCATTAAGAATTTAAGAACATTTATAAGGAAACAAAAGTATTTAACTTAAGATATTACTTATTGATTTAATTTTAATGTATAGCATTAAAGTATTATATTTGCGGTTCCAATCAGTTAATTTTTGGGTTTCCCCACTCTACAAACATATTTGCGTTCATAATAAATTCCCAGAAAATCCTATTCGAGTAGACTAAACACTTATAGATGAACCATAAACAGTGCCTTTGCTAAGTACTAGCTAGCTATTGAACTCGTCGGAATCTGCATACAATTAACAATTAACAATTTGTTTAATGAGCGACGAACAAATTGACAGATCACGTGGCTTTAAAACATTGGAATGAATATATGGTCGTGCCGATAGCTTCCCAGCCACCAAACTGTCTGCTGGGCTATTACAAAACCACTTCACAGCTTATATAAATCATAATTAAGTGCTCAACACTGCGATACAGTTATCAGAATGGATGGGGTAGATCCACAGCGACTATCAACTTAGTTGCAGTGGAAGACAAAGACGGCTATTTAAGCACTACGTTAGGCAAACAACGGGTTGTTGTAAAAAAAAGTAAGGTCGGGAGATATTACGTAATTTCCTATTCACCAGGCAGTAAAACACTAACGCGGAACAAACAGTGATTAGAATCGAACCGAATCGAAAGAAGGAATTCCATAGAATTCGCATAAAAAGAGTTCTCGTTGGTGATTACCAAATGCCAGCAAACTGGAAAAGTGGAGAATAAATGAAATGCAATACATATGTACATATATACATAATTACTGATAAAGTGCAACTTTATCTGTGCTAATAATAGAACTAAGAAAACTATATTGCATTAAATAGTGTGCTAGTGCTAGTATTTGTGTTTTTTAGTACTAGCCTATAACTGACCTATCCTCCTGGGGCATAGCAATTTCCTACCAACTATCGTTACCTTATGTAATATGGCTAACCACTTGGCAGTTGTTTCAATTGCTAGCCAATGCCCAGCTTCCAGTTCCATGATCATGAGCAAATCCCAATTACGCGATCATTGCGCGATATCCACGTGAGTCGCCCGATTCACGTGTCCGGACCAATCGTAGTCGGATCCGTCGGATTAACGGGCCAGACCCCCGACCAACTGCTCTGGGATACCCCGTAATCTGCGGCACATCCATTATCAGTATGCAAATGTATGTATGTGTAATGGGGCCCTAATCACAGTCCGTTCTGTTTGCTGTGGTGTTCGGGTTTGCTAGTGTTTTCTATACTAACATTTTGCACCGGGATGCCAACACTCATCTTTTGGTTTGTTTTGACAGCCTGATACTCGAATAGAAGGTATAGGGTATAGGGAGAAATCGCTGTGGTTAGCTTAAAACGGTTACGAAACACTTTCGTCGTCGACGTCGACTTTGTATTCTCGGATTCTGCTAGCACCCCATGAAAAGGCGGTGTGGAAAACCCCCTGCTTCACGTTCATCCCCCTGCATCAGCAGTCAAGTTATAGCAGCGCTATTTATATTTTCCGCAGCAAGAGGCGTGCGCGCTGACTCGACGTTCGCCGCTGGACGCTCCACGTTCGACAATCGGCAATCCAGCAATCCCGCCATCGCGCCATCCCGCCACCCGGCAATCCGACCACCCGGCTATCCGGCAATCGGCGGAGCGGTCACGTGTCGCGGAATGTGAGGCACCAGCGGCTAGTGCAACGCTCCCCAAACAGCCGGCCTGCGACGGCTCACATGTTGGCGACTTGAGTCGGCTACGCAAGCCAAATGGAAATTAACGTGTTCTCCACTTATTGCGTTTGTTCCCTCGCCGATACAGTGGTCCTTCGAGAGAAGGAACTGCTATCCTGCTACTAAGTAATATCTAGCTTACAATAAATTTTTATAATATTTTTGAAATTTTTGCTTACGTATGTGTAATATTACGTATACGCATAGTGTGCTGTATGTGGTATATGACAATATTACGTATACGCAGAGTAAGCTGTACTTCTCATATGCACTATTTGTGTTTATCTTACTTTTGCATATTACTGGAGTTCTTTTTAGTGAATTTGCACTGTATCAAGATTGATTCCAATACTAATAATATTTTTTTTTCCATAACACCCTCCATATGTGCGGCTTGCAGGGGGGCCCAATCCAATAGATCCAATAGAAAAAAATGCAAATCTTCGCAAGAATTTTGTTTGCACATTGCATTGATTGCTATACGCCAAAGGTTTTTGTTGTTACTTGGCAACGTGCTCGCTGGAATTGTGCCGCTGCGGTAATTGTAGTTGTAATTGTCACAACATGTAATTCTTACTGTTGTAGTTAGGAGCTAGTAGCGAATAGCTATATACCCTATAGTGCGATGACTCAGGATAGCAATTTTTAACAACAAACTTGAATAAACAAAATGCCCTGCAAAATATAGTTTACAGCCATTTAAGTTGACTACTACTTCTAATCTTGGTATAGGTCATTTAGGAAAATAAATTTCTAGGAAATGCACTTGAGTGAAGTGATAAAACGGTTATTACAGACGATGAAAGTCCGCGTTATTAAATCAGCTTAAAACAAATAATTGTCTGTGGCCTTAAGTTACTCATTACTTTATTACTTTTTACTTTAAAACTCAAAATTAACATCGTTCACTATTTCGTTATACCCGCCTGATTAAAGGTAAGCACTCACATTCTTATATAATCAATACGTACGAATATGTGTATGTATGATGAAATCTGCATTTAAATATTACATTTTTTATTAATTTATTATTGAATGTTGACTTACATTCGGATTCGTTCTTTGTTCTGCTCGGTAATCAAGTCGCTTTGGTTATGCAATTATTGCAATGTGATTTCGCTTGCTCACTCGATGCTTTTTGCTTGATTACAGCGTGTAAATGAATACTCGTCAAGTGCAAAAGCTAATTTTATTTAAGTAATTCCTATAAATTTGAGAAATTTAAATAATAGTGCTTAAAACGACAGGAAAATAGATTTGCTTTATAAGCTATACGGATATAACTTTGAGATAGTTCCGGATTACGAGCAAATATAGATTGATTAGTAAGCCAAAATTTAAAGATAAAATATATAGATATTTTTTTTATATATTATTATATATATATAATTTATATATTCTTAAGCGGCTCTGATAAGAATCTCTGCCAGCTTTTGGCTAAATTTTCCATGACGTCCTGGCCAACTTGACCTCCAAAAGCGCGTCAACGGATTTCCCCCTTTTTACCGGCTGCAATGGATGAGATTTATGTTACTGCTGCCGCCGCTGCCTTTGCTGCTTTTCCTCTGCGATGGCTGTGCAACGTGAGTAAACAGGCCACATGATGATTACCACAGCAACCGGTGGTGGACGTCACCAGAGCCAAGAGCCCGAGCCGTAGCCGTAGCCGTAGCCCGTCAATCAGGTCGTATGCCGATGCCCCGATGCCCGGTTGCCCCCTCTGGCACAGTCACCCACCCAGGTAAACCCCATTTTCCAAGTGTTACGCTGGCACACAGACCCCGATGCAACATGCAACCTGTTTGAAGCAGCGCTGCTGGGAAAACGTGAGCGGCAAACGTGACAGCGGGTTCGAAGCGATTTCTGGCTGGCCTACTAAGGCGTTTGAGGGCCCACCTGAGGGGGGCAGGGGCAGGGTCGGGTTGGCTGAGTGGGCCGTCGGGATCGGGATGTTGGGGTTGTTGCTGTGCGAGGGAGGGAGCGAGGTGGGCTGGCTAGCTTACACCATTCGAACGATAAACATTGTACGGCAGCAGGCACGTTGCCTCGGGTGGAAAGGTGGAAAAGGTGGAAAAACGGGGCTCTCTGAGCACTCGAAAGTCACATTACCGCTGTGCCTATTACATGACACACAAACGATGGGGCGGATAAAAAACGAACGCCAGACGACGGGGTTCAGCAATTGTGTGGACTTATCCGTGGCAATCAATCGGACACCTGTAAGCGGCAACGTGATGAAAAGCGTGCCCGCCAAATGTCATTTAGAGGAGCGGTGCTCGGGGGTGTCAGGGGTCAAGGGTTCACGCCGAGGCGCACTTAATTGAGCGGGAAATAATCAACAGCTCTATTGCCATTTCCCAGCTAAAAAGCATTCGGTACATCCCTTAGTTTAACAGCTGGAAAGATTTTTTAAGCAGAAAAAAAGGCTATTTTAGCAATAGCTTAGCAGCTTATTTTAAAAGCTATTAGAATGTAACTGTTTTTGGTGTTTTTTACTTAAAAAATATGTTGTTTATATAAATTTTCAATTAAAAAATGAAATATTATGGCTCAAGTTTTAACTGCAAGTAATGTATAAATAATAATTAGATTAATTATGGCATATTTTATAATAGTTTGCATATATTTTTCCCAAACCGCCCGCCAGATGGCGCCTGCACTTTGGGGCTGCGTAAATTTCTAGATTCAATGCGGGGGCAGCAGCAATGGCCAAATCGAAGTCGACGGCGACGTTGGCCGCGTAATGAGTGCAAATGTGAATGAACTTCCCGCAGACGCACACGCAGCTCTATTGCCCACTCGCTCGCACACGCGCGCTCTTCCTCTTTGGCCGAAAAATCTCGGAAACAGCCACAACAACAGCACAAACAAAAACAGTGGCCACAAACAATATGCGCTGGCTCCTCTGGAGCTTACAACTTTCACACCGCACCACATCGAAACGTCTAGCACACACACACACACACATACACACATGAGAAAGAAAGGCCCCGGAGACCGAGTCCCCCGGTTTTGGAAGACCCCCCTTTCCCGCCATCCGGGCAATCCACCGCTTAGCCCCAACTTTTGATATCACTCCCCGTTCTATGGTAAAAGGCAAACGAAACCGAAATTTTGTACACATGAAATGTATACCGATAACGGTAGCCCATTTATTATGCAGAACCCCAATTCGAAGCTTTCTTTTGACCCCCCAAATAACCGTTAATCCAACCCGATTATGATATCGATCTGCTATTCGGTAAAAGTGATTCTAAAAGACATTGAAAAGCATTAAATTGTATATAAACATATTCTTAAGAAAACCCTTTGATTTATTCTATAATATAACAAATTTTCTTTTGCATCGCCATGGGGCTGCGAAATTGAAGGCCAAAGTTCAGAACAATGAACTTTCTTTGAGAAATGGCCAGTGCAACTCTGTTCGAATTGATTAAATACATTGGTAATGTGTGCTAGCACAAACAATTAACAAATACAACACTATGAAGTCCAGTTAGTTAGCTTACCCCATTTTCAATGATTCACTTTATGATTTGATATAACAAATTTATTTGATTTTGGGGTCTATTGCGTTTCACTTTATGACACATTAGCACACACACACACACACGCACACCTACTTAGCCGTATTTATGACTCTTATCAGAACGGCTGAGAAATCCATGGGGCTTTGTGTTTTCATCGCTGGCCACAAGACAGCGCACTTGAGAAATCACTTAACATAAGCGGTAATAGCCAGCAAACAAGCCAGAAAGAAAGAAAGCCAACGCAGAGTGGGAGCCAAGAGAAGCTGATAAGGCAAAAAAGTGCGGCACAATTGGGGTCATAATAATAGAAGTGCTGCTATAGTTCTAAAATATTAAAAATAATATTAAGTATAGATTGATATTCAAACGTTTGGATAGCAAAGAAGTAGCTAAGTTTAATGGTTGATTTAAGAAAAAAATTTTTTTATGCGATAGGTCTTAAGCAAGAGTTCTTTCGCTTCCATTTAAAGCAAATAGCACTATTATGTTGACCCCAACTGTATTCGCTTTTGGTGTATTCGTGCGCTGCACAGAGGCAACAAAGTTGTGAAGAAATTTGGGTCTTGCTCTAGTTTTCACAACCAAAGTTCAATGATCGATTGCAAAGCCAAAAAAAAAGCTGCTTGTGTGTGCGAGAGAGTGAGCCCCCGAAAGAAAGAAACAGCGTGTTAGAAAGAGAGGGCTGTAGATCGACAGAAAGAGACGGTGAGACACTCTTTTTTCGCACTGTATTTTGCAGAACTCACGCGTCACATGTAGAAATGTCTGCGGGCGCTTTCTGCTTTCTTTTCATCGTGCAACTTTTGCGATGTTGTTAAGTTTCCGAAAGAAATTCGTCATAAAATAAAATTTTATAATTTTTGTTATACGCCTGCGTATGTGCTTATGTATGTATGTACATACGATTGTGTGCGTGCATTCAACTTGATTTCATTTATGAGTTTGTTTTCATCATTTACTTTGAGTGTCGCTGATAAACAATTTCTGGCTGTAGGTATTATTATTATTATTGTGATTTTCTTCTTTTTTTCGGTTAACGAAATTAGAATAATGAAAGCAAATACGCGCACACACATACGAAATTTACGAGCCCAAGAATGGAAAGTCAATGCACGAAGCTGGCAGCGCTGCAGCTGCGGCAGCAACAATTGTGTAGCTTTCTTTTTTTCGTAATGAAATTATTAGAATTTCACATAACGCCATTTGTTGTTGCCGCCGTCAAAGTCTTTCTAATTGGGGAAAAAGCTAAGCTTTTGTCAACCTGTCGATGCGAGTTATAGAAACTTAACCTTTTTTTTCTGAGCAATTAGTGGATTGCGGAGAAATGCGGAGAATCTTCTGGCATACGCTATATACATGTATAAGTCTGCCAAGAAAGTTAATCGTGGGCGAGAAAGTCAAGCTTCAACGGAGGCGAAAGACTTGGGGTTCAAAGACCTTTGCTGATCACTGGTTAAGCTTAAGTACATATATTGTGGAAATAAGTTGTATGAAATGATATGGTTATGTTAAATTTTGCAGTTCGAAAATTTCTTCCAGTGATAATTAGTCCCTTATTGCCTATCTTAACAGTATTCTGAACTGTGCTTAACAATGCCGTCTTAATACATAACACGACATTCATCCCAAATTACGAACCTTAAAAGTTAACCCAAAAACAGCGGGCTACGAAAAAAAAAAGCTGGCGACGAGCAATTATGTAATGCCCACCTACCCAAAATTTTCAGGCTACGAAGAAACCGAATAAAAGACAGTGAAAATGGTGCATAAAACGCGGACAGAGATAAACGCAACAAGGGAAAGAAGCGGTTGTGGGGGCCAGAAGAATTCTCCAAAGAACGCTAACTAAACAAGTTTTCGGAATTGGGTAAACGACATTATTAGAGGCACAAACGAGTGTGTTACAATATTAGGCCACAGTACCGTTAGAAGCGCGCAGCCAGCAGATTGAGAACTACCAAAAAAAATAAAAAAACAAAAACAAAAAGTTGACAGCCTCGAGCGAACGGCATTCGAAAGATTCGTTCTCTTTCTGGCCTCCATTGTCTTATGTAATCAATTACAAGAGGAACGATAACGAAGAAAGCACGAAGCGGAGTTCTTACTTTCTCCGCAGAAGTGGGCCAACAGCGGGCAGCGACGCCGGCAGCGGCAGGAGCAGCGCGATTAACCAACCGAATGGAAAAGAAGGGAACCAAGACTGTCGTGTAATTATGAAACTTTCACGCAAGACCCACTCACACTGCTTCAATCGCATCGGAACCAAGACAAATGTACTGTTCTCACTGCAACTGCTTTTTTGGGACTCGCAGAGCACTGGAAAAAGTTTAATTGAAAACCATAAAAATTGTAATCTAAGAACCCAAACACAGTTGTACATAAAGCATAATTTAGTTTAGCTTATTAACTGTTTTCTAATTATTAGCACTACTAGTTTGCTCCTAACATCCTGTTCGCTTGTAAAAAATATGAATATTTTTCACTGTGTGTTTTTTCGTTCGTTTCCAGTTTAGAATTGGGTCAAATAACGGATTTGTTAGTCGCTCTCGCGCTGTTACTCTCTTTGTTTTGGGGCTGGGGCAAGATCGGCCAAAAGAACGTAACAAGCTGCGTCATCTTACTCCACTCCACCGCCACCGCCACCTCCCCCTGCCGCTATCACCACCTGCCCCTCCCCCTTGGAACTTCAGTCGCAGCACACAAACCGAATTTTAAAATTGAGAGCACCGCAAACCGGTTACAACATGCGGCTCTCTGCGCAGCGGATCGGTTTTACTCGGGCTTACTCAGCTGCTCCGCTCACCTAGTGGCCGGCTTTCATGCAGGTTCGTCTCGAACATGCTGCACCACTCTCCACCTCTCCCTGCCACCTTACCCCTCACCAACACCGCACTGTTCTACATTTCTGCAGCGACAGATGGGTGAAAACTTCAGCGGTACAGGCGGAAAAATGATCTGCATCAAAGCTTTACGTTCTACAGTATCAACTTGAAGAAGATACTGCAGGGTTGTTCTTAATTACACAGAAGACGAGTCTTCTGTGCATCAAGTACAATCTAAACTGATCTATGTTTCTTAATAGCATACATTCTTTTAAATACATACATATTAATATACATCACTCGTTTAGTTATGTTTTTTATTTATATATTACTTGCATTTTGAACAGTGTAGCCAGTGTAGCTAGCTAGCTTCTTATTGGCTTGAACACCGGTTTAGAACGTTCACTCACGAATCGCCGCGGCGGCTCATTAAAGTCGGGCGAATGGACGAACGAGCCACATGAAAATCTTTTACTATTTTTATTTTTATTGTCCAAGAAGAGAAAGTGTTACGCCAATTGATTGTTTAATTAATTTTCTTTCTTCTTGCCAGCTGGCTAGCTTCTTCTTCTGCCAGAAGACCCTGTTCACGTTCAAGTCCATGTCCAGAGCAATGTCAATGACCATGGCCCAAAGCGAAAAGTATCGTTATCGACAAGGGAAAACCAGACTCACTTAAACGAATAAGCTAATACACTTGGCTAAGAGCAAACAATACCTTTTAAACCATATTAAATTTGAGTGTAATATATTGCCTGTACTGGTAGAATGATTATTTCATTATAATTATATATATAATAATCACTCAAACTAAATCTATAATAGCCTATTGCTATTACCCTTATTTCAGAGTATGGCTTAAATTAGCAACAAATATGAGCAGGGCCATCGGCGGAGTAAAAGTTTTGCACAATGCGCTTCATTTGTTGGCCATTTGACGACTTCTTCTGCCGCTGCCGCTGCTGCTTTCATATAGCCACCTTTTTTTATTCTTTGGCCAGGCATTTGCAATTGTGACTTTGGCTTTGTCTAGTTTGGCTAGCTAATGTGTCAACTGTACCGCTGAGGCGGCGCTGTCGAACCCAATGAATTATGCATTCGGGCAAGTTACAACTTTCCAAATTGCCTTACTCTGGCCATGTAGTTGTTGTCGCTAGTACCGCCACAGTTGCTGCTGTTTTTTTTTCCTCCTCCAGTTGTTGTTGTTGCCAAATAGAAAACTCTAACCGCTTATTTGCACTTAGACTTTCGCGCGATCTTCAATTAAGATAACTGCTTTGCTTGCCCTGGTTGCAAATTGCCGGGGAAAAACGTGGGATAATTGTGAATGCCCCGAAATCGAATTGAGAACTATATATTTATTAGTAATAACTCTTTGAAAAATAGAAATTACTTAATAGATATTCAAAATCGATGATGTTAGTATTTGTTTGCTTTGTTTATTGGTTGATAAAGCTAGATTTCAGTGCCTATACAACGAATTATCTGCTTAAAAAAATATATGAATGAAACTTGCGGAAGAGACCTTAATCGTGTCACAAACTCACCAATTAAGTACAGCAATCATGCCCTGCGTATACGTAATCTGTGCTACAGCTAAGTAAATAAAGCATACGCCCCATGGGTTATATAAAATATAAAAGTGCCACTGTAAATTACAATTATATAATGCAACAGCGATAAAACCCACACAAAGACGAAACCAGAACACCAAGCGGCGGACAAAGAAGAGAGCGATCGTTCTGCCAACAAAGAGATAAAGGAAGCAGCGAGGGGTGTACAAGGAATAATGGGAATGCAGGGAGGGGGAGGGGGGCGGCAATGTCGAAGACCCAAGCCAATATAAGGCGTCGCAAGTCCCAATCCCGATCCGATGCCAGCGGATGTTGCGATTATTACGAAATAAACGAAGAACCAGAATGAATAAGAATGAAATCGAAATGACAGCGAACGAGAGGGAAACACGTACATGCACGCACACACACAAACGCAGAGAGGATCGTCGCAGATACAGATATAGATACATCCACATCCAGTAGGCAGTATATTCGTATTATCCCTTTTATAGCAGAAAATCAGAAAATGCCAACGGCGCAGCTCGGCGCAAGAAATTCTTAAGAAATGCTAAATTTAGAGCGCCAACAGCAGCCCCCAAGCCCCTCAAAGTAGGTTGATTGGTCATATCTCCCAGTTCTTTTCATTTGTTGTATCTGCTGTGTTTTGTTTTTTTTGTAGACCCGGTATATTATATTATTCCGTTCTCCCTCTCACAGTTAAGTTAAGCAATCTGCGCAGTTGCAGACAGGAACATAAAACTCTGACGAAAGAGTCTTGAACTTTGTGTGCAACAGCGGTTGAACTTTTATCGCAATCCTAACTCCCCCCTCAGTCGCTTATCGCGCTTTCTTTGTCTCTTCAGCAGTTCACATTTCATCACCGAGTGCTCAAAACTCAATGATTATGCAAAAGTTGTTCGGGGAATATTTATTCACTCGCTTAATTGGCCATTTTTCGCTGACTAATGGGAAATGCATGTGATGTCATTTAGCTAAAAAGATCTCGAGGAAATGGGGAAAATCGAGAATGAGCAAAACGGAAATCGAATGCAAATCGTTAGGTTAATTAACATGATTCTAGTTAGCAGATCTACGAATATGCACTAAAGAAATTCCCATAAATTACTTTTGGGATCTTTCAAAAATATATATTAAGAACCATATTTCGTTTAAATATTAAGTCAACTGCAATGTCTCTCCTTAACAAACTTATAGTTAATAATAAATAAAATTGTGTAATTTTAATTACACCGTGCTTGTTTCGAATGTTTCCTCAAAAACCCGAGCTCCGCTTGCGTAATTCCACATGACGTAAATCACGATTGCTAATTATCAAGGTTAAATGATATATAGTATTAATAAAAAATGTTTTTCGTTGATGCCACCAATTATTGGGTGACGTAGAACTAAGCTGCTAATTAAAAAGTATTTAATAGTAAAAGTAAATATTAATATAGAAGCGAAAATTGTTAAGAATTGATTTAATGAAAGTTAATTACATAGTTTTTCAGCTCTATAGTTTTCTAAAGATATTATCCAATAGATCGTATTGCTTAAAGAATAACTACATATGCAAACCAGTTTACCACAATTTCCAGGAAGAAAGAGAGGGGAAATAGGAGAGAAAGAGATGGGAGAAATGAGGGCAATTGAGGGGCAGTCACTGCCTTGCATACATATCAATTTAATTGTAAGTATGCATAAATATTTCAACAGTATTACTATCGCAGTACTTTGAGGGCCCATATATTACATTACCCTGCACATTTTACATAGAAGAGGTGGAGCAGGGAGGGGGAAGGGGAGGGGGGAGCAGTGGGCTGAAAACGCGACTACCCCACGATGCCAGCTGCGCATTTTTTTATAATGCACACAGACTGGGTGCTGTGCTAATTTATACAATAATGCGAGTATAATTTTTGTTTTTACTTTTCTACCCCGCCGCCAAAATGATCTTATTGGAATACCCACACACCCGGCGCAATACAGACGCGGTAAAGTTAATAGAGTCGAGAATCAACATAAAAAAAAAAAAAAATAGCCAACCAAAATTTTAAATAAACTCAACTATTGTGCTCAATTATATTATCTTACAACTATATTATGTCAAATTATAGAATGTAGAATAGTAAATACTCCTACTTTCCTTTGTTGATATCCTGGTATCTACGATTTCTACCCCTGCTGTATGTATAGGGGCTGCAGCCGTGTGAGCGAGCGAGAGAAGAGCGAAGCCAACGACTGATTCGTTCAGCCTTGAACTTCTCTGCGAGTGCATTAACTCTGCGGGCAGCGCTGCCGGCGTCGCAGAATGCTGGCTCTTGTCTCGCTCGCACTCGCAGCCCCTCCGGCTAAATGGCATACGCAATGTGTGCCCAAATGCGAGTGTGTATGTGTGTGTGAGAGTGCTGTATGTGTGTGGCCAGTGACCGAGGGATACGATGGAGCGGAGGGGAATGGAGCGGGGAGGAGGGCTTCTGGGCTGGACATTCCGCGCCTCGGATCTGCGATCTTGCGCTTTATGTAATCTAGAATACTGTCTTGTCATATGCGTACAGTGGAACCCTCGTAGGTTGGATTTGCAGTTAGTTATCTTTAAGGTTTAGAACATATATATTCCAAAGAATATACACATATTCAAATAAAATAAATTCTTTAAAAAATTCTCTTGAAAAGAAACCTAAAAGTGGGCAACATAATAGTTGATACCACAAATATTCATCTTAAAGACAGTGAACTGTATTTATGAGTTTCTTCTGAGACTGGCTTCCTTTGCTTGGAACTGGAACCCCCATTAAGGATTGTATTACATAAGCGACAAGCGGCGGGCGATAAGTTTCGCTTTCGCATATGCACATGTGGGCGTGGTATATACACACACATATACAAAGGTGTATCTGCACACACACACGCGAGCACCCGATTATGAATACAAATACTCGCACAAACAGGCGGTGAACACTCCTTTTGTCTGGCGAGTGAGTGTTTTGAACCTTCGAGGCACTGGCCTTGAACCTACCGATCGCAGTTTGTTTGCAAAACAGACTCACCGACACACGGACACCCAGACACACGAACACTAGCACACACGCGAGTGGGGGGAGTTATAAAAACAACTTCAATTCGGTGTGGTTCTTTTTTTTTTTGTATCGCTCAGCGTTCTTTGTTTTTGTTCTTGCAATTTGTTGGTTCTGCCATTCACATTTATAAACACACATGAGCATTGGCATTGGACTCTTGCGTTAGTGTGCGTATTTGCCTGACCCCACACAACATTGCACTCACACACGCACACATTGCGTTTTGTCCTTGAGATCGTTTCTTGCCGTTGGCGCACTGTCGCCGTCCCTTTCGCGCCCCCTGTTACAGCACCAGCCTCCCCAATCGCCACACATCCCCCCTACTCTTTCGAGCTGCACAACAACTGTTTTTCATTGGAGGTTTTTCAGGTATTTCGTTCTTAAGTAACTGAAGTTTTCGAATTCAGGTTGCCAAGCCCCTTGTTCCAAATTAGGGAGTTAAATGCTCATAACAGCCGTTATTTAACGGAGTATAACGGCCAAAGGAAGAATCATCTTTATAGGAAAGTGATATATATAAGTTGCAAAATCAAATGAAAATCGTTCTAAACATTCAATAATACTTACAAAATAATTAATAATTACTAAATATATAAACCAGATATATTTAGTGACTTCATAAAGTCAACGACTGTTAAAATTGATATACCATATAATTGTGTTTCAATATTATTATATAATTTACAACTTGGGTGTTGTTTTGGATATTTGGCTTTCGGAGAGAGGTTTTGTGCACCCTTATCAGCCAGCCATGGTCGTGGTTCCCGCCTCCCCGGGTACGGCGATTACGAATGCATTTCGCTTATCACTGCCGATAAGTGCCACCAATTTCTACATAAGTATGTAAACCCACTTT
The DNA here is from genome assembly GCF_004382195.2 of Drosophila sechellia. Lineage (NCBI taxonomy): Eukaryota > Metazoa > Arthropoda > Insecta > Diptera > Drosophilidae > Drosophila > Drosophila sechellia. The sequence continues at coordinate 23,599 of NW_022611290.1, forward strand.
TTATGGGGGTGCGCATTGCAGCCGTCAGCTGTGGCCTTTGTTTCAATATTTATCGAGTCATTCTGGTCGAATATACAAATACATAAATATATACAAATGCGTATGCGGGGCTGGTGGAAATTTACTTTTCGATGGTTTTTTCGGAGAGAAGTGACCGATAAGCGGGGAAAAAGATTTCGTTTCACAACAAAAACTTTTCGGGTTCAAGGATGGTCAAGTGAACTGAGCAAATATGCATTGCATCATGTTGTTTCGGTTCGATATTGCAAATATTGTATTATTTGTAGACTTCTCCCCCAATTGACGTTATTTGAGTAATCTATGAATAATCGCAAATGATTCACCTTCAAGTACTTAAATTCAATTAAAATTACGCATGCGAGTATATAAAGAACAATATATATATTACAATACTGTTTATATACAGGAAGGATTAAATAAACGAGGCAACATGTTATTTCATTGTCTTCAATTTAGGCTTTTTATTACAATTTATGCATTTTGCGAATTCGAGGAAAAAGGCTTAAATGAACAGTTATTTTATTTGCCTGCACAAATTCAAAGACCTTTTTTTCAAGTGTAACATTCTGTCAGTAGACGATGCTCAGCAGTCAGCAGTCTAGGAATTTTAGCACCGGAAATGCTTAGGTGTAATAAGTTCGCTAAGCCTAAACAGCAATTTGATTACAAATAAATTTTAATAATTTATTTGGTTAGCTAATAGTAAGATGTGTACTTTTTGAGCTGGTAGAAAGATATTGTATACCCACTTATGCAGTCTGGAGACACATATTATTCTGGTTTAAGAACAGAGGGAGACTCCATAAAAAACGTGAATAGGATGTTGATACCCCACACCGACATGTTATATGCATATGTATGCACTTGTAGTTGGAACACTTGCACTTGTTGTCTGCCAGTCAGTGTAGGCCCCTCTCCCTCTACCACCATGTCCCTCCTCTCACTCACTCTTTGTTCCTGTCTGCTGTGTGTGTGTGGGTGTGTATCCGTTAAAAGTTTTGTTGTTCGTCTTAATTTTACACTGGGAAAAATACTTTACAGAATAACAACTTGAGATATGTACAAATAATTGTTAATTCAGGGATGTATTGAAATAAGTCGACTATCTAAGTCCTAACCTCTTTTTAAAGAGATAAGGTATTTTAAGGATACGATTTCATTTTCATATTATCAATACATTGTATAGAAACTACGATTGTTAACGCAAGGTGTACATACATAATGATTGTACAATGTTAATTATGTGTATATAGATACATTTATATACAAATATACTATATATAGATATACTATATATATAGATATACTATAGACACATATGCATGCTTACGGTAAAACAAAGGAAACAACTTTTCTGTTGCACTGCGAAAGGCGATGTGACCGCCAACTCAACTTCGCAGTTGTAATGGCAATTACTTTTCTTGTTCCCCTTGTTGTTGCTTTTATTACTTTTTTCGTTTTTTTTTTTTTTTTGCAGTTGTTAGTAATATTAGTTTATGTTGTCATTTCGCAGTACGATGACTTCCGCGTTTGAAATCGCGCGCAATTCGCGCGAATTCCCGCCACCAATGCGTTTTAATGAAGTTGTATCTGTATCTCTATCTGCCGACGCACCTGTATTTAGTTTGCGCTTTTTGTTTGCCTGTGGATTCGTTTTTATCTGCAGCAACGCGTAAACTTTAGGGTTTATGAATGAAGCGCAAACGGGGAAATAAGGCAAAAAAACAAAATAACTACAAAACAATCGAGTGGCTCTATCAAAAGGCCTCGACTAAATCACATGTCGTGATCACGCTCCTGATCGTGAAAATCGCAAAGAAAGGAAAAGAGAGCAGGCCCAAATTCACCGACTACCCGTACTTCTTTGGTATATTAAACTAACTATAATATAAAATTTACGATCAGGGACTCATAGAGAAGTAAGTATATAAATAAGTAATTAATATAAATGATTTAATAGGTCTAATTATATGTACGATGTCCAAGAACTAGGAATTTAATACCTTTGAAAACTTTGAATAAAAATAATATTTTCGAATAATCCCAGTACTTTTCATTCACCTAAAAAGGGGTATCACATAGTGTACCCCCAACGCTTACAAACGCTGTTGGCCAAATTTTTTGGCTTTTTGTTTTGATCGCGTCGTTTTAATGTGTTTTCGTATTTGTTCCGGCGGCTTGTTGTTGTTTATTGGATTATTTCGTATAAATATGTATAATGTGTAGTGTGCTAGTTATTTGCGTCTCTTGAATTTTGCACCCAAACATACATACTTATGTGAGCAATTGCATATTTCAATTTCGCTAATTGCGCCACAAATTACAAAAGAAATGGCCAAAGTACGAAAGGCGCGGCCGTTGGTCGTTATGAAATTTTCGATCTTTTGGCCTTTTTTGTTTTTGTTTTGGTTTTAGCCAATTCGCTTTTTTTGGCCACCGCACAGAAATTTCACTTTTCGCCGATAAAGAATCTTCGAGCACTTTTGTTGTTGACGTGGGTGTGTTATGTTGTTGTTGCTGATGTTGTTGTTGTTGTTGCCACATAGCCAAACGAATCGAAACTGAATTTGTTGTTGGCCTGCAATTGACCGTCGCCGGCTCAGTCGACGCAAATTGCATTCGTGTTTTCAAAGTCTCAGTCAACGGCGAACGAACAAGTTCAATGCTAAGTGGCCGTCGAACATGTTGCATGCTGCACTGTTGGCCATCGAACATGTTGCAGTTGCCTGCGCTCGTTTGGCCGCTCGACCCAGTTTCGTTCTTTTTCTTTTGGGCCCGTTGGAGTTGGCTTTATGCTGCTTATGTTCCCCATCTTACCGTTGTTTCGTGTTCGTGTTCTTTAACGGGGCCCGCTTTCTCTTTTTATTTTGGCCAAGTCAATTGATATGCTGCGCTATGTTTTGAAGTCTAGTCCCGTCCCCCCCCAAACCAATATCATCACTCCCATTTCACCCAGCGATGATCGCCTGTCAAGTTCTCGCTTCGTGATCTTTCTGCCATTTGGATGGCCGTTTCTGTTGGCCCGAATCGAATGCCAATCCAATGCATGAGCGGCTTTCTGGATGAGATGCGACATGAGTCAACGATACATTTCTGAAAACAAGCCAGCTTATTGTGCTAACTAATCTGCGTACAGTATTCCTTGGGAAAAATGATAGCAATTAAAAATGTTAAAAATATCGATATGTCTTCTTAGATATCTTATTATTAAATGAATTTACCTATGGATTCCAAAAGCTTTGATTGAAAGGACCTCAGGACTCTGCACCTAGGGTTCACTGTACAGGCCCACATGCTCCGAGTACAACGCTATTTCCCCTCCGCATCCGCATCCCCTTCGCTTAACGCACGTCCTTTATGGCGAAGTTAAACTTTTCAAGGTTAAGTCTTTGGCTGGCGTCGCCGGCGAGCAATGACACTTGGGCATGGGCTGAACGAGACCGCGGGGGAAGGGACGCGGATAGGGACCAGAAGCAACATCCAATTCCACGTCCACATCATCGCATCGAACACCCTCTCGCACACTCACGCACTCGCCACACACACACACGCGCAGCAGTTCGCAGTTCGTTCACTTGCCGGGAACCCTGCCTCCTCGTTGTGCGCTTCGTCCTCCATCGGAATCTACCCTCCATCCTCTTGGATCCGTCTAGCAGCTACCATATACCTCGTACCGTCTGCGTCTGCCGCAATTCCTGCGCGACCAACCGTGGACTGTGGGTCGAAATCTACAGTTTAAGGATCAAAATCACAAAGTAATATTAAATTAATATTGTTAATTGCTAAACAAGCAAGAGTGTACTAAGCACCCAACTTTAAATTTCTATAGTGGCTAACCAGTCGTATACTTGATATTTATTTATTATACATTCTACATGATTGGAATATATATTTAATTAAAAGCTCGATCGATATCCACTGTGCCTATGACACCCTTTAAATATCTGTTAACCCAGCTCTTCCCCCCCGATAATTGTCTGCCCGTCTGGATGTTATTGCTCACGTTCTCGTTCTCTCAGGTGCACGCTACGCTCCAGTGGTGCGGCCATTACGTCCTTCTGTGCACTCTACACTCTCAGTCAGGATCAAAACTTGCAGCATGAACAAATATATTAACAAAAAAACACTTAAACGTATGAAGTTTATATGTTTTACAAGCATATAATTGACGTATTTATCGTATTGTTTAATTTCTATATTAGGAAACCACTTACTATAAATGCCAGCTATAAATTAGCACATTTTTTCCAATTAAAGTCATTAGTAAACTTTAAAACTCGGAAATACTCAGCTTAAACCATTAATAGACCCAGTTTATTAGAATTTAATTAACTAAATTACTGCCGATCAACAGATTCAACAAGATTCACAGCAATAACGTTTTATATAGCCAAGTATATAAAGGAGTTGGCAGCAGGAGTCGGGCGATTTCATTAGCCATAAGGTCGAAACAGGAGCGGCAGGAAGAAGATGTCTGAACCTCGATGGCGATGACTTTTACTGTCGTTTGAGGTGCATATCTATATATAGTTAGTTATATATGTAAGTATGTATGAGTGTGGGCGTCGTCTGGTGGACTTGTTCGGTGAAAGGGAAAGGTTATTAGACTCGCACCGCGTGCAGAATTCGAAGTGGTGGGGGTCCAGACACTGGCTGCTCCTTATTGTTATAATAACCTTTCGGTTTTCTGTTTTCACTGTCGACGGAAGTGGGCGGCGACAGGCGGCAGCAGGTGCCGGTGGGCGGGCAGTGCAATGACAGCGGTCGACGTCGGTCCTTGGTCCTTGTTCCTTGGTCCACCATTCGGCGGTGGGCATTACGAAAGACTGCCACTTGCTCTCTCTTTTTTTTGGATTTCTGGGCGACGAACTCGCGGCCCAGTCACAGGCTCAGTTTGTGGCAGGATTTCTCGCCTTTTCGGGATATTTCGGCTATTGACTCGACCTGCGGACATTGCCGCATGGCGGCCTCAGTTGAATGCACCCGACGAGGTCACAGGACATCGGCCCACCGCGTTCTCGGTCAAAGTCACATGGCCACTTGACACCAGAGCCCAGATAAACGCAACTACAATGACTAGGAGATACAAACGTACGTAAGTAGGGATGTGAGTGATGAAAATAGAATTTGAAGTAGTAGGCTTTTCAGGACATTTGCATATACACAGGGGGTAGTGAACCGAAAGAAAGGACTTTTTTGGGGTCAACTGAATGTCGGCTGATGAAATAAGTTCACGGGTGTGATTATCCACTAAACGGGCAAGTAAAAAGATTTATGTATTTTTTAAAACGCTTAAACAATGAATAAAAACATAATCAAATACTAGAACTCTACCTCTAACATTCGATTTAGGGGAAAACCAAATATTTGATTTTTGTGGACAAATATTTGTTTCCATAAAAGAATGACTCACTTCAGTGATGGCATGATTATTGGCATAGGTTGTTGGTTTTTATAAGCGACATAAAGATAAGAAGTTACCACACATGAGCTGTTATCACAACTGCAAACTATTACTTATCAAATCAGTTATCGATTTGCTGAAGGTCACTATCACTTGGCGGCTTTTAAATCCATTTAATATAAGGAAATATTATTAAAAATCACATATTGTATCGTGATTGATTGATATGCTGCAAAAAATGACTCATCAAACCAGTTGGATTGCCCCATAAAGATAGCTATCAATCGATTGATCATATTTTAGTGGGTCAATTACCAGATGCTAGATATCGCTTTTCGTTCGAGAATTTTCCTTTTTCACGTTTGCCAGCTGCAATCGGTGCATCGCACGCTTATTAAAGTTTTCCGCCAAAAAAAAAAAAGTTTCTCCATCCCACTCAAGTTTCCCTCGGCGAGATGCAAAATATTTGGCGAGAAGAGAAAATATGTAGGGAAAATTCGCGAACGGATTTTATGAGGTCAAACTCATTACCAGCGGTGGCAGCGGCGGGGGGTACGCTGTTGCATAGTGCACACTGTACAGTACATACACGTTAGCCCCAATTCGGCGAGTGGGAAAAAGAAAAGCTGCAGCAAGCGGCCCATGACAGTTGTTGCAGTTGCAACTTTCTAATGCGGCAACAGCACTGCAAACGGATGTGGATCGCGGCGACTGCAGCTTGCAACGTGGCATCAGCATTATGTGTGCCATGATGCACATGCAACGCACTGCAGCCAGAAAGCAAGAAAATCGAATCGAATTTTCTCCGACACTGCTTTCCACTGCAAATTACTTAACTATTTTCCCAGTTTTCGCTTTGTCGTGCAATTGGCGAACAGTTGTTGCATGTTGTTGCATATTAGCGGCTGCAACAACAGCAGCAGCAACACGGTGCGGCAGTGAAAAGTTGGTCATGACAATCAAATGGCAACACTGCGTGGCATTCGAGGGGAGAGCAGTATCGCTATCTGCGTGGTTGGGGGTCTTAGCTGGTTTTTCTGCACACACATACATGTCTTTGTGTGTGGCCACTGATGCATTCCGCCTGTTGCAACTGCCACTTAGGCGAGTCTAGTAGGGTCCCTTACTAACTTTTACAGGCCACCATTTTGCACGACTTGCTGGCGAGGAGTTGCACTTAGTCACAGGAATGACTAACCAACCACCGACTGGTAGTCGTTGTTCTACCCTAAATTCCCAGGGTGACTCAGATCGGTCCTTGCCACAAACGCAAGTTGTTAACGCTCCTTTGGGCGAGGCATCGGTCATCATTGAGTGATCTTCAGTGGGGGAGAAACAAGACGTGCTTCATACGATACAAAATATGAGCTACTTACTCATAGAAATGGGTAATGCTTAGATATATGTTATCAAGATTTTAGATATATGTTACTGTATAAAGAAAATAAAATATAATATTCCAATAATCTTGCATAATAGGACATTAAATGAATCTTTTAATATACTTAGATGTTTTCAAGTCAACAAAAAGATATAGATATTGTTATAAAGTATTCTACTAATAAATATTATATAAAACTATGTTTTCAACCTCGCAATTTATAAAATTATCTAGTTAATTTTTTCAAAAACCTATCATAATGAGACTATCATCATATCATCTTGGCTTAAGTCCTGGTTAATCCGCTTAGCCACTGTCCAGATGGTGAAAACGCCTAGCTAGCTTGGTAACTTGATCTTAACCACTTAATTGCTGGCGGGTATTAACGAAAAGTCTACCCACTTTTCTGGGATTAAGACTTTCCTTCGTTGGAGACCCGAATACCGTTGGCCACCAGCTTAATTAGAACGAGTTAAGTGTCGCAGCTCAGCACTTAACTGATCTATTAACGAATTTCTTTCTAGCATTTCTATTGACTTTTGTTGTCTTCTTGCTTTGTGCTTTGGCTGGCGGGTCGGGTGATCGGAATCGGAATGGGTATGGGTATCCAGATGGTGATCGGTGTGCCCCAGTGATCTAATAATGCCGCATTGTCATTCGCTCCGCTTGGCCACTCCGTTTGTCACTCAATGCCCGTGGCCCCGAAACTGGGCACATTCATTAATTTATCGCATGCAAAACAATCCGCTGAAGTATCTAATGCTGCAGCGCTGACGTTGCAGTCGACACACAAAAAATAGAAAGTTTTTCGTCAATCGCCGGCGGGACTGCTGCTGCAATTTTCTCTTTGCAATTTGATTAAATAAAATATTGTGTAAAAGCGACGCCGGCAGAGCAACTTTCCAACTGCAAACTGCATACTGCAGGCTGCAGTTTCGCGCCACGACTTCTAAGTCGGTTACTAGATGCAATAATAATTGCATTTGTCCCACTTTACTTTCACTTGGCGAACGAGCAGCAAGCAACAAGCAGCAGGCAGCAGCAACAAGCTGCAAGCTTCGAGTTTCAGCAACTAGCAACAAAAGCCGCAGCGCAGGCGTCGACTTTGACTTTGTGTGCCTGTTGCAGCTTTTCCAATCGTCGATGTGTGTGTGTGTGTGTTGCATGAAAAGTTGCAACTTTTTCCAGTCGCTTGGTGGAATTGTGCGCCGTTTGGTTGACTGGCAAAAAGGAAAAGTGGGTCAAGCGCAGCATTGTTGTTGATGCTGCCGTTGCTTGCTGTTACTTGTTGCATGCCCCCACTAATTGACAATTGCTGCAACACACACATTATGGGTTCGCCACTTTGGCATTTGATTTATGAAACTGGGTTACGCTGCTTTCCTTTTTCGCGCTGCGATTCATATGGTTTTTGCTTTAACATTTCGTCAATTTATTCGCTATCATTTAAAGATCTTTACATATTACTCAATAGTACAGCAAGCACTAATCTAAACATATTTATGTACGATTATTTTTTTTTACATTGCCTTCATATATTGTTTTATTGTGCTTTACATAAAAAAATTACATTTAAATCCGTGGCGCAAACTCATTTCGTAAATCTAGCTTTAGATCGAGACTGTGCCTAATATTTACAATATTTTTGAATTTTGTAGCGTACTTTTTGCTTTCGTTATTTTTTTTGGCATCAAAACAATAAATAAGGTGTTAAAACATTTAAGTTAGGCGAAAGGAAGTTTGTTCGCAGAAAACTAGTTTAAATTAGAACGCGGAGATTTTCCCGGTTTGGTTTTATCATCTTTGAAGAGGGGAAATTGTTTTAAAATTAAAAACTAAAACAATCTAAATGGGTGACTTGGTCAACAGAGTTATGTGCAAAACAATTTAATAGAAAGGAATAGGAATAGATTGGTTATCGTCGATGCAGGATGTTGGATAGGGTGCGTATCTGCGTCTGCAGCTCGGAGTCCATGCGGTACGCTTCCTCCTCGAAGATGAGACGCATCTCCTGCAGCGCTGGCAGCTTGTCCGCCTGCATGTTGAGCAGATCCCCAAAGAACTTGGTCACACATGCTTTTTGAGGTAACGCGGCAGCTTCTGTCGTATGTCACCTGGAGCCCTTCTTTTGCGGCTGCATGTAGTCACGGAAGAGCATCACATGAACGGTCGCGCGATGCAGAAGAGATCCGTTTCGTAGGACCAGCTGCGTCCCTCCTGCATCTCGATGCAGGTGAAGCCATCCGTTTGCACCACCTTGCGGAACTTGGTCTTCTCCCCATCCGGGAAGAGGGTCATATCGATAGCACAGCCGAAGTCAATCAAACGCAGCGATGGCAGCGGACTGTCAACATTGGGCACACGCATTAGCAGGAAGTTGTCCGGTTTGATGTCCGCAATGGATGATGTGCTGGCGATGCAGGTGGTCCACGATATTGCAGATCTGCGCGGAGAAGTGCATCACCAGCGATTCGTGCATTACTTTGTTGGTTGTCTGGCGGATCTTGTTATTGATGTCCAGCAGCGACCGAACGGTGAGAACTCGGTGGCTATTAGGCTAGCATTTGGGGCGATGATCGCCGTGGAAATGTCCTCACGCCAGGCAACACCTCTGGCTCCTTGATGCGTTTCAGCACCTAAAACACGCACTTTTATTAGCACCCAAATCTTTTTGGGCAAAAAAACTTTAATATAGGTGGTAAATAGAATTTTCCTTACTGATCACATATATATATCTCCCAGGTGTTTGGGGGCTTCTGATACTTGAGCGCACTACATTGCCGGTCCGAGAATCAGTGGCTTTATAAACCGAACCGTAGATCCGCGACCCACCTCTTTGTCAATGCTGAAGGTCACGCCTTCCAGGACATTCAGCGTGCGAGTGTTGGATATTTTTGGCAGTGGCGTTTGGACAATCTTGTAACTGGCATGGGCATCGTGATTGCCCGGGAAGTCTAGCTGGCGAGGAAAGCGCGGCACAGTTCGCTGTTGAACGGATCGATGGCCTCCTTGTCCATGTGGCGGCTATCGTTTCAACGGCCTTCGATAGCCGACGCTCCTGTGCCTCCGTGTCGTGCTGAGTGGCGAAGTAAGAGTTCTCTTGAAATGTGGAAAAATCGGCCATGGTGCTAGTGCCATTATTGTTGTTGCTGGTGTTATTGTTGTTGTTGTGCATTTGTAAGGTCTTATTGACCGGATGGAGGATCTGCTGTTGCGATGTGTCCCGGAAGTTAAGTCTATCCACAGCCAAGGCCAGCGAGCTATTTGAGTTATCCAAAGCTGTGGCACTGGAAAACGAAAAGTTAGCATTGTCGTTAAATGTGCCAGGTGCTCCGGCGAGCACACTACTCGAGGCCGCAATGGCCACATCAGCCGCCGAGGATGCCGAGTTACTGTTGCTGCAGAGATCCGGCAGGAACTTGCTGCGCTTGACTTTGGTGCGTGCCCTGCGATAGCCATTCGCCTCGCTCTTCGGCGTCGAGGTCTGGCCCAGCATGTAGGGATGGAAGTGGTGGTGGCTTCCGTTGCGTTGACGCTGGATGGGAATCGGAGAAGCGGGTGCCGGGTCCGGCGAAGGATGATGGACTGCCTGCGGGGGCTGATGGATTATTTGATGTTGTTCCTGCTGCTGTTGTTGCTGGTAAACATTCTCTATGGTATAGGCACTGTAGGTGCTGCTGGGCTCCTTCCTGAACTTGATCTTAATCGATCGGTTTTCTTGCTCGAAAGTGGTTTGCGCACTGAACTGCACGCCATTTGTGTACGGTTCGCTAGGCTCCTCTTCCTCTTCATCGTCTTCCTCCTCTTCATCAGAGTCATCTTCCTCGTTATCTTCACCAGCTTCCTCCTCCTCTTCTCCCTCCTCGGCGTCGTTGTCCTCATCTTCCTCACCTGTATTCTCCTGACCACTGCTGGTGTTCTGCCCGTAAAGAGCTCCATCCACAGCAGTCATATAGTAAGATTTCTCAGTTTCGTAGGAATCATAAAGAGTTTGCTGTTCTTGTTCTGGCGGCTCCGATGGCTTGGCTTTTTTGCTCCATTAACTGCTTAAACTTGCGGGCTAGTATCTCTTCCGGACTGTACTCGATGCCTGCTCCTGGTGGATATACCAACTGCTTGGCATAGTGACACACACGTGAGGGATCATCAGGCTCTTCGAGCGTTAGAGCCGGCTTCCAGGTCTCATGGTTGTTGCGCCCGTAGGCGTGGAAATTGCGCGGCAAGCGTAGGCCAGCCACTTCGTTTGACACCGGAGGACTTTGTTGAGGAGGTGGATTGCCGTTGCCGTTTTGTTGCTGCTGCGGCTGCTGTGCGTGCAGCTGCGGTACTGCAGTTTGTTGCGTCGGCAACTGTGACTGTTGGGCTGGTGCATAATGGGACTAAACCAAAAAAGGAGTATTTATCAAGTAGTTTTGATATTAAATTTTAATGCTCACCTCTGCCACAGGAGCATAATGCGATTGTTGCTGGACTTGGGCTGGTGGTATTGCTGCTGGGGACTGAGTTGCTGGGTGTGGTTCATAGCGCGGCCGCTCCTGGTAGTGTGTCTGATAGGGGACCTGTTGTTCTGGCGGCAGATGCTGTTGTGGCGCCGGCTGTTGAGGCTGTGTTTGCGGATGATATTGCTGATAGACATTCTGCTGATATGGCTGGGGACGGTGTTGTGTATAGCTCTGTGGCATCTGCTGCTGTGCATAGTTCGTAAGTTGCTGCAGTGCATCCTGCGGGGGATGTTGCTGATGCTGCTGTTGTTGCTGCTGTTGCCGTTGGCAAAAAGAGACCTGGCATAGGCGAACTTGGTGTGGGCGTGCTGCAGCTCCGAGCTGCTCTGCGCCTTCTCCTGGAAGGCCAAGTTGAACACCGCCTCCGCATCCTTATACTCCTCGCGAGACTCGTAATAGGCAGCCCATCCAATGTAAAAGGCGGCCACCTGCCGACCAGTTCCTCGCTGAAAAGCACCTGGTAGAAATGGAGTGGATCCGTCTGCATGGCTATGTACTTCAGCCACAGCCGCACCAAACGGACATCCTGGCGATAGTAGTCATTGTGCTCATAAACCGTCAGACATCTCTCCAGAGTTTCGCGGTACTTTAACTCCGGATCGCTTTGCGCGTGATTCTCGTACCAGCAGATGTAGTTATACCAATGATCGAGTGGATCGGGACCCTGGTACAGGGATATGGCGTGCTCCCAAGCCTGCTTGTCGTTCAGGAAGCCGTGCATCTCGTCCGGACTGGCCAGCGGCGGTGCTCCAGCTGCGACTGCTCCTGCTCCTCCTCCAGAACCGATCCCTGGCGCATGTACGAATGCATGGCCATCTCGGCCGGACGGGGAATCCCCTGATCCCGCTGCGCCGTAATGCAACAAATGATGCGAGACTGGTGGTTTCTACGGGTCACCACCAAGAAGTCTCGGATTTCGGAGTGTAGTGCCCCTTGCCGATTGACTGGTTAGGCTCCACCAACTCAGTTAATCTCTCGGCGTCGTCGGCTGTAACTGGTTGCACATACACATGATTTTCGGTTGGATTTTTCAACAGTTTGCAATGCTCAGCAATATTTTGTATTTTTTTCTTGCTTTTTAGCTTGCAAATGGAATTTATTAGTGCTGCAAAACAATCGATAAAATCATTGGATGTCACTGATGACGATGGCTAGGCACAATGTTATCGATAGTGCGATAGAAACGTGTTGTTGGGAATTTTTTAAACAAAAAATTGTTGTATAACTTTACTTTTTTATTTATTTATTGCCACAGTTAAAATTAAAAAATAAAAATATGTTTTTTTTGTTTTAATTATTTAAGTTTGAATGACGAGCAATATATGTGTGTGTGCCTAGTGCACTGCTTGCTGTAAGACGTAAGCAGTTCATTGCAGTGCTTAGCAGTACTCAAAAAATGCATTTTAAAAATAACCACAAGATTTTACTAGTTTTACTACTTTTATGAAGCACTTCCAATTTCATATACTTCTTGTGTAATTTTAATCTTATATTGGAAAAAATTATATTTATATGGGATGATATTAATTTATGTAAAGTTTTCTACTTTAGTAGGGGGTCTGAAGCTTTCCAAGCAACGAAAGCGATGTATTACATAGCAATTCGTTCTCCCTTGTAAATGAATAGTTATTTTATATATTAATATACATTTTCAAATCCCGACGATAGTTGTGTAGCGATAGAAAGAATTGTCTGCGATAGTGCCACCTTCGTCGCAAATTCGCTTACTGGCCTCCAGAGCGCGCCACCGTGCTCGCTATTACTGCATTATTGTTTTTTATCAACTCGCTAGAAATTACGCTATTCCCAAAAAAACCGCAAATTCGCGAGTGTTTATGTTGCGTTCCGAAGTGCATATCATAGATTAGTAGTATTAGTAACCCCGCAAACAGCCTGCTGTCCAAGAAAACACGCGTGATTTCCCCGCCACCCACGCACATAGACCCCGATATTTCACTTTTCTTGTTTTCGACCCCTGACTGCGTTTGTGGATTTTCCCACCAAGAAAAAAAAGCGAAGAGCAAACGCAATTGAGCAGCCGATCGATTGGAACGGCAGCAAACTGAATTCCCCGGGTTACGGATAATGGAGGTATCCGCCGATCCGTACGAGCAGAAGCTCTACCAAATGTTCCGCAGCTGCGAGACGCAGTGTGGACTTCTGGACGAGAAGTCCCTGCTGAAGCTCTGCTCACTGCTGGAGCTCCGGGATCAGGGATCCGCACTGATCGCCAGCCTGGGCGGCAGTCACCAGCTGGGCGTGTCCTTTGGCCAGTTCAAGGAGGCGCTACTCAACTTCCTGGGCTCCGAGTTCGATGGCACGACGTCATCGGGTTTCATTGGTGAGATAGCACAAAGAATGGATCACGCTATAGATTAACTTACTTAGTATAAAGATCATATTTGCTATAAGCTATCGCGGCAGGTTCTCATAAAACAACATACATTTTATCTGTAATTGCGCTTTAATTACCCATCAAGCAACATCAGATAATTACGGAGTGTTTGCCAGCCACTTATTAGAGATAGTAATTCAATTTTGACACGGATTTGGAGCCGGGTGGTTTTCCCTATTAATAAAACACTGATGTAATGGTCATATTGCTAGCAGTCTATAGACGGACATACACATTACTTAAAACTTATAGAAGTACTTCAGTCGACGTGCTAATTTGCTAGGATTATGCACATTTACTTCAAACCTTCGCTTATCTGCTTTGGAAACTTATGGGCAAATTTAGGACACCTCTTAGGGTACGAATATCATAATCAGCACGCAGATTAGCACGGCGGCAGCTGACACTCATAAAATCATAGATGCAATTGACACTTTTTAACGACACCCTACTGTCTCCGACTACCTGATCCTGCATGATCCTTATCAGGTACCTGGTTACGATGTCCTGTATAAATACGCGACTCATTCACCTGAGCAGTTTAGTCTAAATCGAAATGGGAACACGATTGTATTACCGCCAGTTAACAGATCCGATAATTGAGAAGCTAGCCGCTTGTTTTGGTAGCCACCTAAGATCCATACAACTCTTCCAGTTCTCTGCTAACCTATATCTATTGACTCTTGCAGAGCGTTCACTGGTGATTACGGATGAGCCGCTAACCAGCACATACATCGAGAGTCCGCCGGAGTCTTCCGATCGCGAGGTTTCACCCAAACTCGTCGTGGGCACCAAGAAATACGGTCGCCGGTCCAGGCCACAGCATGGAATCTACGAGTTATCCGTCACGGACTCGGACAATACGGACGAGGACCAGTTGCAGCAGCAGCACAATCAGCGAAGCCTCAACGGATGCGATGAGCTGGGAGTTCAGGTGAGTGTCGATTGTCAAGTCACGTACGAAGTGGCGATACAACTTCTGGTTATATATGCAAAATTGCATAGTAAACAGATTTTGTTTAATCGTTATTATTGCTGATACAGTAGAACATGGCTAAGAACCATATAAATATATTAAATATATAATATGAAATTGAATAAGTTCGTTATAGTTGAGCACCAATAAGCATCTTACTTTCCCAAACCACACAGGTGCAACGTTCCTCCTCCCAGAGCGATCTTCCTGGCAGCCGGCGTCTGCGGTCCGTCCACACCAGCGGGAGCACACTGAAGCGATGTGCTTCATTGCCAGCACGCCGGAAGGTGAACAGCAACACGGGAGCCACTACATCACCGACAGCAGCGGCCAAGTTGAAACAGCTTTCCATCCAGAGCCAGGCGCAGCACAGCAGCAGCGTGGAATCACTGGGTAAGTTACCTCCGACCGAACTATCCCAGACTAGCCGAACCCCTTGTCCCTGCCACCCCCTGTTGTTGTTAGCCCAAAATGCCAAAATTACGTTTGAAGCAATGTTAAAAGCAAAACACTTGTTGTCGGTACACACCGTAGGCCATCGCCTGGCCGCCAATCCCGCACCGTCGTCCGAGCACTGGAGATGCTACAACGCGGCCGTTGGTCATGCTGCAAAGGTTTGTGCGCTCTGAAGCAATTGTCAACACCCCACACCCACCGAATCCCAACCCAGTCATTCGGTATCTAATCGCACCCTTTGTAGCCGCACCGTTGATTCGTTCTATATACTCGTATAATCAATATCTCACATTTTCAACCCCTAGTAAAGCTGAAATGCATTGACAATCTATTTAATTAAGGATTTCATTATAAATCAATTTCAGTTAGGAAGAATATTTACTTCTAATTTGTTCTATTTTCTTGATGTATAAGTTTCTACCTCTTTAAATAACACACCAAAACAGAAACTATGACTTGTTCTCATTTCGAAAAGCCATTTGATTTAGAGAAACAGCAAACTTTCCGGCGCTTTCGCTTACACTATCGATACACGCCCCTTCCCCACTCCAATCCACACCCACCTGGTATCTTGGGCTATATGTATAATAAATGTGTATATACAACAGCGAAGCCAATCTCATTCGTCCCACGCTAATTGTTAATTGCCATGATTTACAGACACCGTGACGCCGCAGCAACTGGAGACGATCTCAGTGCATAGCATTATCGAAGCCTGGGAGCTGGCTAGCATACCCAACACTCGCAACCTACTTCATGTCCTGGGATTCGATGAGGAGGAGGAGGTGAACCTGCAGCAGCTAACTAAGGCATTGGAAGAGGAGCTGCGTGGCCTCGATGGTGATCACGAGCAATCGAATATGCTGCGCGCTCTGGCTGCTCTGCAGGCCACGAGTTGGGCAACTACCGACTTGCCTTTAGGCAGCAGCACGAGGAAAACCTCAAGTTGAGGGCAATAATAAGGCGGCCAACCAAAGGGTGGCTTTGCTGGCCGTGGAAGTGGATGAGCGGCATGCGTCACTGGAGGATAACTCCAAGAAGCAGGTGCAGCAGCTGGAGCAAAGACACGCCAGCATGGTGCGTGAAATAACGCTGCGGATGACTAATGACCGCGATCACTGGACCAGCATGACGGGCAAGCTGGAGGCGCAGCTTAAATCGCTTGAGCAGGAGGAGATCCGTCTGAGAACGGAACTCGAACTCGTGCGCACTGAGAACTCGGAGCTTGAGTCGGAGCAGCAAAAGGCTCACATCCAAATCACAGAGCTTCTCGAACAGAACATTAAGCTCAACCAGGAATGGCCCAAAGGTCGAGCAGCATTGGTGGCACTCGGAGCACAGTCCATTGCGACCGAGAAGGATAGCGAGGACAAGGAGGAGGAAATGCTCCAGCTAATGGAGAAGCTGGCTGCTCTTCAAATGGAGAAGCCCAGCTGCGTGACAAGACTGACGAACTGACCATCGAAATCGAGAGCTTAAATG
This sequence comes from Drosophila sechellia, assembly GCF_004382195.2. Lineage (NCBI taxonomy): Eukaryota > Metazoa > Arthropoda > Insecta > Diptera > Drosophilidae > Drosophila > Drosophila sechellia. Next base: position 40,216 of record NW_022611290.1, read on the forward strand.
TGGAACTAATTCGATCGAAACCAAGGTTAAAAAGCAAGAAAAACAGGAGAAACAAGAGGAGCAGGAGTCGGCGGCCACGGCCACCAAAGGCGTGGGGATTCGCCGAGCAAAACAATCTCACAGAGGAGAGTCCCTCGTCTCGGTAAGCAGCGCAAGTGCACCGAAGGAGAGCAGAGCGATGCAACAACAGCGGAGATTGGTTGGCTCTAAACTCCGAGCTGCAAAGAAGTCAAAGCCAGGATGAGGAGCTAACGAGCCTTAGACAGCGCGTGGCCGAGTTGGAAAGGAACTCAAGGCTGCAAAGGAGGCAGATCTCTCACGCGGAAAGCCCGTTCAGGGAACTGGAGACCAGTCTCGAGCAAATGCAGCGTGCCTATGAGGATTGCGAGGACTACTGGCAAACGAAACTCAGCGAGGACGCGGCAGCTGTTTGAGAAGGAGCGAC
>NW_022611291.1:0-73423 GCF_004382195.2 Drosophila sechellia
TGTTGATTTAAAGCTATATCTAATATAAATATCAAATATCTTTATCCAATATGAATCCAATATGAATAAGAGTATACTTGGGCTTGAATTAAGCAGTATAAGCGGCTCTAAACTGCGTGAGCTCAGCTTTATCCGATATTACTTATTATTAAGTTTTTCGTAATATAATTTAACAAATTTTAAAATTGTTCAAAAGTGTGGGCCTGACCGGTTTGGCGGTTTTAGGGCGTTAGATTGGGCGTGTCAAAATTTTTGTGACAAATCGATAAAAATTTACAAGACTAATAATATTAGACTTCAACACTTATAAAATTATGAAAAGATATCGAAAAGTGTTTCAAAAATGTGGGCGTGTCATTTTTGGGCCGTTTTAGGGCGTTAGAGTGGGGGTGGCAAACATTTTTTTGGTAAATCGATAGAATTTTACAAATATGAAAAAATATCAACGTTTTTTAAAAGTGTGTGCCAAGCCAACTGTAACGCCCAAAAGCCGCCAAACCGGCCACGGCCACACTTTTGAACAATTTGTATTCCCTAATATCTATCGATATCCCAGAAAAAATCTAAAATAGCACACTTTCGAACAATTTGTATTCCCTAATATCTATCGATATCCCAGAAAAAATCTAAAATTTCGCGTTCGCATTCACACTAGCTGAGTAACGGGTATCTAATAGTCGGCGAACTCGACTAAAGCATTCTCTCTTGATTTTTTTAAGATTTATTAACTTTCAAGCGCGTAACTCAAGGATTAATTGGAACCAGTCTTTTTACCGACCATACCGCCGGAACCCGAACGTGCGGCTATTCTTGAATACAAATCCCATCATCTCGTGTGGCAAGATTACGCAATTACCATTGCAGGTTTTATGCTGCCCCATGTATATGATTTCATTAACGTAGTCGAAGTACAAATTTTTATTAGGATAACTTTAAACTTAGTGTTGTTGATAAGCGAACTGCGCCTATATTGACTTTATACTATTATACTATTTTATTATTTCTGCTGCGCTGCCAAACGGCAAGAGGCACGCCAAACCCTGAAATAAAGCGTCTTTCAAAAGTTTCGTGAATTTTTAATGTTTTATTCTTTATCATATCTTTTGTCGAATCCGTTTGACATATACAAACTACTATTTGAATAATTGAAAGTCAAGCAAATCAAGCATAAAGCGCCTCCTCACGGCATCAAAGAATATACGTGATGGATATAAATAAAAGGAAATAACCTCAAAATTTACAGACTCGGTTAAATTTGGAAAAAATTCGATCAAATTCTATAAAAATCTATCGACAACGAGGCACACAAAGATAAGTAGCTGCAAGTGTACTCATCTCCCCAAGCCCTAAGGCAGGCACGGGTGCCATTCACTAGGACCGGTAAAACACCACACTTTCGTTATGTCGACGAGTTCGACAATGCCGCACACATATTACATGGATTTGGGATAGAAAACGAGAAGTATGGCTGAACACAAACAGCTATAGAAAGAATGATGCGCGAGTTAACATACATCAAGTTTAAATTGCTTCACAGGCGACCGTATATGTGTACATCAATCGCTGATAAGGCACCGGGATCGCTTGTGCGGGACAATTTACAACAATTATACCAACAAGTTGCTGTGTGTCGGCCACAAGCTTTTTATTCGAGCTTTTTGAACTTTCAGTTATGTTTAGGATAAAAGCTTTAAGATGAAGTTATTTTAAAGCATTGTGAAATTGAAATATGCTGACAGAAGTTGATCATAGCTTGGTCTCCAAGTGAAGATTCTGTTTACTTTAATTTTGGTTATTTATCGGGTGGCTAAGTGTTGGCGACAATTACAAATGTAAGGGCAGCCTAAGTGTTGGCGACAAATACAAGGGTAAAGAAAATGCTGTTGAGATTGGAGTTTGAAATTTGTTTATCAACTGGGGCAGATATCTATATTTACGGGTTTGATAACGTGTACAACAACCGCTGATAAGCACCGGGATCGTTTACACTTATCAATTTACATGAACGCAAATAAAAAAAAATTTTTTTTTTGGCATATCAAACTACTGCCTGTGGTGACCGTTTGTGTGCACATGGTGTACGTATTTTTGGGAGTATTGGTATTCTTTTTGGCTATTTCATTAGAATAGTAATTTCATCATTATGGTAATGTTACTTCAGCCTATATTTGCTTTGCGAGTGGTTGTTGTAGTTCTATAGTTCTGAGAACAACCGTAAATGTGAGTTGGGTGATATACGACCGAATATGTGTACAACAACCGCTGATAAGGCACCGGGATCGTTATTACTTATCAAATTTATTTTACAAATAAATACATAAATTCAGAAATCGCTGCGGAATAAGTAAATTTATACATCAGTCGCCTCCAAGTCAACGGGATCTTCCGCACAGTGGTATATAAAAATAAATGTGATTTGTGTGATTAACGACCGAATATGTGTAGAACAATCGCTGTTAAGGCATCGGGATCGTTTTCACTTTCCAATTTACATTAACTCAAATTTTTTTTACAAATAAATAAAAAACAAAAAAAATAAAATAAGAAATAAAAAATTTGTTTTCCTTATTAATTAATTCCATCTAATAAAATTAAAAAAAAAAAAAATTAACATACCCTCTCTCTCCGGCCACACAGTACTGCAAAGAGAGACAACCCCGACCCAACAACAAGGGACTGAGAGCCGAGCGAAAGTTCAACGGAGATCGCCAAATCGAACTCGGACGAAGACGCATTTGGGAGAAGCATACAACTTTTGTAATATTGCAATAAAGATATCATTCTCACTTCATAACCCAATCTGCTCAATTCTTTTTTTTTAAGCCTTCCTCCTTCGGCCACAGGATTGTAACTCGCGCAAGCTCTACGGCAATGGAGTGCAGAACGATTTGCCCAAAATACACATAAAACCATTTTCTGGAGAATTCTAGGAATGGACAGCACTTAAGACAATCTGCGATTGTACTATACAAGCATAACAAGCATAAGTATCATTAATAAGATGCTACTGACTTATGACTGTTACGGACTTAGCTTTCGGTACTGCCTGGATATGTATAATGAAACGCTACAACCGTCCTCGAGACATTGTGGACACTCTGTAGATACATTTGTAAATTGGCCTTCTAATTTCTCTGTTAATTTTGAAGTTATGGAGTCGCATACAAGGGCGTCGCCAGAGTGGGTGGTCAGCGCGAATTTTTGGCCGTGGCTCTAGAGGTGGCTCCAGGCTCTCTCGAGTGTTTGTTCGAGAGAGAAAGAGCGGAGAGCGCTAAAGCAAACAGCTCGTTTCTTTTCGCATACAGTGATAGCAGACAACTGTATATGTGCACACGTATGCTCATGCATTGTAAATTTGACAAAATATGCCCTTCACCTTAGAAGTTCGTTGACTTTAAATCTATATTATTTTTTATCAATTGGCACCAAGCGAAAAATTCTTGTTTTTCATTGCCTTAACGTTATTATTATTTAAATAAAGCTTAGAAATAGTAATAGCCGAATCTATGTACATCACAAAATAATTTTCGAAAATGACTTTATATTAGAATATTTGCCATTAGAGTGTTCAGCTTGCAACGTGAGAAAAATGAATAAGGCAATGATTGTTGAGTCCTTGTGTTCGCCCCTCGTGCCTCAAGATATGATTTTTTAAAAAACTGTTTTCATATTTTTATTTATTTTATAAATTTTTAATACTTCGGAAAGCTAACGGCAAGTTGCCTCAAGATATGATTTTTTAAAAAACTGTTTTCATTTTTTTATTTTTTTTTTTATTTTTTGCGCGGGTCCCACGGCCACACCTCCCGCCCAACCGACCGAGGGGCGCTGCCGTGTATCGTACGGCTCGATTCGCGAGAAGATATAGACGCCATATAAAAAATAGAATATAAAAATATAATGTGGAATAACTATGTTAAATATTAGTGTTAGTAGGATCTAATTATGTAATAGAAAAGATAAAATCGATTGCTTTAATAGCGACAGAGAGTCAAGATTACAGATAATAGGATAAAGTCTATTATAGTCAGAACATAAAACTCTGTAAGGGTCATGCAACTCATAATTAGATCTACAATGATTTAAGATAAGGGGTATATAGTTTCTAGTGACTCTACTTGGAACCGAGAAGTTAAGCCGACTAATCAAGTCGGGACTCTCAACATCCCGACGAATAACCTTACAAATAAAGACTGTTCCAAGCATAGTTCTACGGTTAGCTATGGATGGTAAATTAATTAAAAGTAGTCTACTGGAATAAGGAGGTAATATATGGTTTGCTTCCCAATTTAGGCGCCGAAAGGCAAAAAAGTAAGAAGTTTTTTTGGACCGATTCAATGCGGTCCGAGTGGACTGCGTATTGTGGACTCCAAACAGGTGATCCGTACTCGAGAATCGGACTAACGAAATAAATAAGGTTTTAGTCAAGTAAGGGTCATCAAATTCCTTAGACCACCTTTTTATAAAACCAAGCACACGCCTGGCCTTATAGACGAAATAGACGAAATATGATCAGAAAATACTCGTGTAATTCTGTCCAGAGAACACCCACTTAGAGTGTAAGTCGTGCGTATTGGGTTGGCACGACAAAAGGTCATAACTTTACACTTGGAGCCATTTAAGTCTAATATGTTATCACGGCACCATATTTGAAATCGGTCTAGATCGGATTGTAAGTCCAAATGGCAAGAAGTGTTCTTGTACTGGAGTCATAATTTAACATCGTCTGCGTACATAAGTACACGCGAATGTTTTATTATTAAGGGGAGGTCGTTAATGAATAAAAAGAAGCGGACCAAGATGGCTCCGTTGTGGGACACCGGATGTGACTCGGAGAATAGAAGATAACGAATTTTTAAAGAGGACTTGTTGTGTCCTGCCATTCAGATAGCTTGAAATCCAATTTAGAAGATCAACAGGGAAACCTATAAGATCTAGTTTTTTTTATTAGAAGGTAATGATTAACAGAGTCAAATGCTTTACTAAAATCAGTGTAGATGACATCTGTTTGAAGATTATTTTTGAAACCCTGTATTACGAAAGAAGTTAGCTCCAAGAGGTTAGTGGTTGTAGATCTGCGTTTCATAAAACCGTGTTGACACGGTGATATGATTGATCTACAAAGGTGCTGCCAATGAGGAGTGATAACATTTTCGAAAAGTTTTGGGATAGCCGACAATTTAGAGATTCCTCTGTAATTGCTTGCATCCAGTTTGCTACCTTTTTTGTGAAGAGGAATCACAAAGGACTCCTTCCATATATGAGGGAATTGTGAAGATTCCAAAGATAAGGTAAACAGTTTCAGTAGAGGCTTGCACAAGGCTTCCGCACAGAATCTGAGCACGCAGCCAGGGATTCCATCGGGACCTGGCGAATAGACCGGTTTAACACGCTGAAGATCGTTAAGCAGTGAGCTTTCGTTTATAGTGGGGCAAAATATTAGATTCGACTTAGATACCGCATAAGAGTATGGCTGTTCGGAATGAGGTAAAGTTGAATATGTTGTTTGAAAAAACTTGGCGAATAGATCGGCTATTGCCTGATCCGATGTAACCGTAGTGTTTTCAAAAAATAGCGAGGAAGGTTGTGAACTTGTTTTTCGCTTAGTGCTAACGAAATTATAAAACTGTTTCGGATCCTGTGCAAACTGGAACTTACAACGGTTTAAATAATTTTTGTAGCACTGAGCATTAAGCACGGTAAAGTTTAAGCGAGCGCTTAAATATTTACAAAGGATGGACTGAGAACCGGTATTTTTAAATTTCATATAGAGTCTGGACTTTACATTTCTTAGGTGTGTCAACTCTTTATTAAACCAATGAGGTTTAGAGATTGACGGATAGTACATCGGAACACAAGAGTCAAAAATGATTTAATTGCGGTATAAAACATATTAATCGCATCCGCCATTATGTTGCAGGAGTAAGGATCGGACCAATTAAAGCCAGCTATAAAATTGTTTAGCCTCCGAAAATTTGCCTTGCGAAAACAGGGAATTCGTTTTGTTGACTTCTCTGAATTTACTTTTAATACCGTACCTAAGTCGATTTCCACCTCGAAAGTAGGATGATATTAATCTTCAGGTTGAGTAAGAGGTACTACCCTGGACAGAAACACACATTCAGGACTTGTTACAAAACATAGATCCAAAAGTCGATCAAGAGAATTTTGAATATAATTAACTTGCGACAGCGATAAGTCGTCAATAAAGTCATGTTGTGCTAAAGGGAGAAGGATATTCGATTGTTTTTCTGGGGACCACATTGTGCCAGGTACATTAAAATCACCTACAATTACCAATTTGTCCCTGTCAGAAAGTTTATTCAAGATGGACTGGATAGCGGACAGATGATTCTGATATTCTGGGAATTCAGAAGATGGCGGAATATAGGAGCACGTAATATAAACTGATCTGTCGGAAAAAAACAGCTTTACACATACGAATTCCGAGTTACAGGAATCGTCCAAAAGTAACTCCTCCGACGCGAGGGTAGATCTAATTAAGACTCCACCTCCCCGTCTGGAGGGACGTTCAAACCTATATATAGTGTACATACCTGGGAAGACTTCGGAGTTAAGTATCTACGGCTTTAACCAAGTCTCTGTGAGCACTATAATATGGGATGCAAATGAAAGACTATCACAATACAATTTGATTAATTTGCTACGCAAGCCTCTAACATTTTGATAGGAGATAGTAAGTTTTGTAGTTAGTTTTTTGAAGAGGAAGAAGATGAAGAGGCGGATGGTGCAGTGGTCTGGCCACGTGAGGGAAGTTTAATTCCCACGGGCACCTTTTTCTTATTTTTGATCTTAGCTTCAAACTCTTTTACCACCATACTATCCGGCCAAAAATGACCCGAACATATGGTCGAAAAGAGCTCGTTTGGGACAGTTATCTTGAAAGATGATATGTCCCTAGCGTAGGAGAAGTTAAATTTTTCCACTATTATATTATCGGCTTTTGTTTTGTCTTGTATATAAGACAATACATTCGACGATATTTGATCAGGGGAAAGCCGAGAAACAAAAATTTGTTTCTTTAGTGGAACCACCGCGAGGGGTTTTGGTGCTGCAGATTGTATTTCTGAAACGCCAACTTGTGCCGGTAGTCCGGACTCAATGTTCCCTTGTGGTGGTAAACTAATCTAGACAGGTGGAATCACTGGTTGAGAAACCAGTGCAGACAATTCGGAATATTTAGCAATCACAGGGTGCGGTCCATCCACAGCAGATTGATTGGATTGCTCCGAATCTTTTTTAGCTGCCGATCTTAGCAGCATATGTGGATTTGCTGCGATTGACAGCTGATCAGTTGTGGAGTCCTGTTGATCATTTGCCCGTGGTTGCGGGGCCTTAGGCAGCCTACCACCAGCGGCTTTTTTGCTCTTTGGAGATTCATCTAATAGCTTAAGACCATTAAACTGTGAATTAAGCACGGAAAGAAGATCATCGGCTCGACGAAAACTATCTCTAGCTACGCCAAAACTGTTGATCAGTTCTTTCAAGCCACCTTTAGTTTGGCGCATAAACGATTTCATCTCTTTCGCAACCACAAGGCAAGCATCACAACAGTAATTTAGATTTTTACCCTTTGCTAGGTCATCACTTGTACGGCCATTAAAACCAGCGCACTTAGTATGCACCATTCTATCACATAGCCAACAAGTCATTTTTGGCTGCTCAGGTTTTATAAACTGGCAACAATTTTTATAAAAGCAGACAACATTTACGGTTTCCATGTTTAACTGAAATCAGACCACTGTGCGTGCACGAAAACACAAGACCAAAACTTTCAAGCGAGCTGTTCATATTTTTATTTATTTTATAAATTTTTATTACATAAATTTTTAAAACTTCGGAAAGCTAAAGGCAAGTTATAGTCTTTTTTTTTAATATTTGTAAAATACAGTTTTTAAATATTTTTAAAAATAATAAAAACAAATGTGTATAAAAAAATTTATTGTTGAGCATTAAGTGCACAAATATAAGTAGTGTATATATATTACACATAATTAATTACCAACATAAATATAAATATGTAAAAGGTAGATAATTTGAGCGGCGATCTTAACAAACGAATTTAAAAAACTTTAAAATTATAATAGCCAGGGCGTGAGTTTTTATACGCTCTTAGCGTAAGCAAGCGGACTGAGAGCAATTTTGGACGTCACTGTATGGCCGTTACGCATTTTGTTCTTCTAGTGTCTTTGCCAGCACATACAAACAATGGACATAAGAAAATTTTTTGGTAAGTATGTATAAGTTAACACAAGCCAACGGACTAGAACACAGTTGGCTCAGTGTATGAAACATAATATCAAAGTGCTGAACCAGCATTGGGCCGGAAATCCGTGCGCAGCCGGCAAACACAGCATATTTGCGTGGCCGCTGCGAGTCTTTGTTAGCTTTAAGAATCATTTTAAGTTCAGTTTGAATTTGCATTTACAAGAATAAAGAGCGGCAGCTCATCAACTCCGACTAGTAAAGTAAAATATATTTTTATTAATTACTCTGACAGACCACAAGGCTGGCAGTTAAAAGACGAAAGTTCCTCCCAACGTAAATAATAATCTGCTGCTTCCCGGAGTAGCCGGCGTAGGAAGCCCTTCACCTCTGGAGGATTCTTGACGACAACAGCATCGCAAGGCGGTGCAATCAATCTTTAAATAATTGGCGCTCAACTAGTGGTAAAAACCACCACCCACCACCACCATCACCAACAACGCCCGCACAACTTCTAAATTTGTGGCAAGGCAAAAGACAGAGGCGCGGGAGAAATGAAGGGAATAATAAAGAAGTAACACACACCCAAAAAAATCATGTGAGTGGGAACCGATGCTAAACGCATTTTAAGTCTGTTAATGTTTTTACGTAACAAAACCGCTACACAGAAGCGTATTAAATAAAAAAGAAACATTGTTAATCAACGCCAATGTTACAGTGAAAAAAATTATTACCAACAAAAATTATTTTGAACAAAAAAATTATTTTAAGCAAAAAAAATACTTTAAACAAAAAAAATTATTTGAAAAAAAAATTATTTTAAACAAAAAAATTTATTTTAAACAAAAAGCTTAATTTCAACGGAAATCAATGTGGATAGAAACAAATATCATATAATTATTTTTTGTAAATTTGATTCAATCGCAAGATTCGACGCTGCAACCGTTGTCTTTATTTTTTGTTTGTCTGCCTTTGGTCAACTGCCACCCACACAGGCTGCATTGGCATACCTAAGCGAGTTGGACTGCTCATGCAGTCCGGATTCTCACAGTATAGGAATAATAGACCATACTCCAACGATAGCGAAAATCAAGCTCCCCTCTAAGACGTGTAACCGTGAATCTCCCAGCAACGGCGATAGATCCAGAACAGCTCAAAGCTGTTCCCTGTTAGAATATTATGATGAGGTTGACAAAAAACCCACCTTACTCACAAATAAAGCTCACATGTCTCACGAGCCATCGACGGCAAAAATATTGTGCTAAAAATTCCGAGAGGACGCATTGCGTATTTTCATCTAGGGCTTAAACGCAACCTCACTGAGGTGCTTTTCTCTGGCTTTAGCGCAAGAAGTGGAATCTAACCACGAAAGGTCCTTTTTTGCAGCCAGTTTTGCAAAAAGTCAGGAAGACAAAAAGTGCCAACCTAGTGCAAAAGCGCAGGGTCGTCAACTTCACATGTACGACCACCATGACCCACAACCTAATAATACCAAAAATCAATATTTCAATAGGCAGCATAGGACGCATGCTCACACCGACCCGCAAAATGTCAAAAATTACAAAAACAACGGCACACCAGAGCCTATGGAGGTCGATACCTCATCTTATAAATTGCTGCAACCGCCCAGGTGAATGGCTACCAGAATAGAAGACCAGCCAGCTCTGAGCGCACAGGCACCGTGAGGAAACAGCAAAGAATTAACTTTATTTCGCAGAATGCGGAAGAAAAGACAAAAGCATATGCCGCCTCCGCCTCCAAAGCGGAATCAAAAATAGACGACGAAGTCGAGTATGATTCTGACCTTTTCATTCTACCAGATTTTACAATATTTTCTGTCCAGAGAGCACCCACTTAGAGTGTAAGTCGTGCGTATTGGGTTGGCACGACAAAAGGTCATAACTTTACACTTGGAGCCATTTAAGTCTAATATGTTATCACGGCACCATATTTGAAATCGGTCTAGATCGGATTGTAAGTCCAAATGGCAAGAAGTGTTCTTGTACTGGAGTCATAATTTAACATCGTCTGCGTACATAAGTACACGCGAATGTTTTATTATTAAGGGGAGGTCGTTAATGAATAAGGTAAAAAGAAGCGGACCAAGATGGCTCCGTTGTGGGACACCGGATGTGACTCGGAGAATAGAAGATAACGAATTTTTAAAGAGGACTTGTTGTGTCCTGCCATTCAGATAGCTTGAAATCCAATTTAGAAGATCAACAGGGAAACCTATAAGATCTAGTTTTTTTTATTAGAAGGTAATGATTAACAGAGTCAAATGCTTTACTAAAATCAGTGTAGATGACATCTGTTTGAAGATTATTTTTGAAACCCTGTATTACGAAAGAAGTTAGCTCCAAGAGGTTAGTGGTTGTAGATCTGCGTTTCATAAAACCGTGTTGACACGGTGATATGATTGATCTACAAAGGTGCTGCCAATGAGGAGTGATAACATTTTCGAAAAGTTTTGGGATAGCCGACAATTTAGAGATTCCTCTGTAATTGCTTGCATCCAGTTTGCTACCTTTTTTGTGAAGAGGAATCACAAAGGACTCCTTCCATATATGAGGGAATTGTGAAGATTCCAAAGATAAGGTAAACAGTTTCAGTAGAGGCTTGCACAAGGCTTCCGCACAGAATCTGAGCACGCAGCCAGGGATTCCATCGGGACCTGGCGAATAGACCGGTTTAACACGCTGAAGATCGTTAAGCAGTGAGCTTTCGTTTATAGTGGGGCAAAATATTAGATTCGACTTAGATACCGCATAAGAGTATGGCTGTTCGGAATGAGGTAAAGTTGAATATGTTGTTTGAAAAAACTTGGCGAATAGATCGGCTATTGCCTGATCCGATGTAACCGTAGTGTTTTCAAAAAATAGCGAGGAAGGTTGTGAACTTGTTTTTCGCTTAGTGCTAACGAAATTATAAAACTGTTTCGGATCCTGTGCAAACTGGAACTTACAACGGTTTAAATAATTTTTGTAGCACTGAGCATTAAGCACGGTAAAGTTTAAGCGAGCGCTTAAATATTTACAAAGGATGGACTGAGAACCGGTATTTTTAAATTTCATATAGAGTCTGGACTTTACATTTCTTAGGTGTGTCAACTCTTTATTAAACCAATCAGGTTTAGAGATTGACGGATAGTACATCGGAACACAAGAGTCAAAAAATGATTTAATTGCGGTATAAAACATATTAATCGCATCCGCCATTATGTTGCAGGAGTAAGGATCGGACCAATTAAAGCCAGCTATAAAATTGTTTAGCCTCCGAAAATTTGCCTTGCGAAAACAGGGAATTCGTTTTGTTGACTTCTCTGAATTTACTTTTAATACCGTACCTAAGTCGATTTCCACCTCGAAAGTAGGATGATATTGATCTTCAGGTTGAGTAAGAGGTACTACCCTGGACAGAAACACACATTCAGGACTTGTTACAAAACATAGATCCAAAAGTCGATCAAGAGAATTTTGAATATAATTAACTTGCGACAGCGATAAGTCGTCAATAAAGTCATGTTGTGCTAAAGGGAGAAGGATATTCGATTGTTTTTCTGGGGACCACATTGTGCCAGGTACATTAAAATCACCTACAATTACCAATTTGTCCCTGTCAGAAAGTTTATTCAAGATGGACTGGATAGCGGACAGATGATTCTGATATTCTGGGAATTCAGAAGATGGCGGAATATAGGAGCACGTAATATAAACTGATCTGTCGGAAAAAAACAGCTTTACACATACGAATTCCGAGTTACAGGAATCGTCCAAAAGTAACTCCTCCGACGCGAGGGTAGATCTAATTAAGACTCCACCTCCCCGTCTGGAGGGACGTTCAAACCTATATATAGTGTACATACCTGGGAAGACTTCGGAGTTAAGTATCTACGGCTTTAACCAAGTCTCTGTGAGCACTATAATATGGGATGCAAATGAAAGACTATCACAATACAATTTGATTAATTTGCTACGCAAGCCTCTAACATTTTGATAGGAGATAGTAAGTTTTGTAGTTAGTTTTTTGAAGAGGAAGAAGATGAAGAGGCGGATGGTGCAGTGGTCTGGCCACGTGAGGGAAGTTTAATTCCCACGGGCACCTTTTTCTTATTTTTGATCTTAGCTTCAAACTCTTTTACCACCATACTATCCGGCCAAAAATGACCCGAACATATGGTCGAAAAGAGCTCGTTTGGGACAGTTATCTTGAAAGATGATATGTCCCTAGCGTAGGAGAAGTTAAATTTTTCCACTATTATATTATCGGCTTTTGTTTTGTCTTGTATATAAGACAATACATTCGACGATATTTGATCAGGGGAAAGCCGAGAAACAAAAATTTGTTTCTTTAGTGGAACCACCGCGAGGGGTTTTGGTGCTGCAGATTGTATTTCTGAAACGCCAACTTGTGCCGGTAGTCCGGACTCAATGTTCCCTTGTGGTGGTAAACTAATCTAGACAGGTGGAATCACTGGTTGAGAAACCAGTGCAGACAATTCGGAATATTTAGCAATCACAGGGTGCGGTCCATCCACAGCAGATTGATTGGATTGCTCCGAATCTTTTTTAGCTGCCGATCTTAGCAGCATATGTGGATTTGCTGCGATTGACAGCTGATCAGTTGTGGAGTCCTGTTGATCATTTGCCCGTGGTTGCGGGGCCTTAGGCAGCCTACCACCAGCGGCTTTTTTGCTCTTTGGAGATTCATCTAATAGCTTAAGACCATTAAACTGTGAATTAAGCACGGAAAGAAGATCATCGGCTCGACGAAAACTATCTCTAGCTACGCCAAAACTGTTGATCAGTTCTTTCAAGCCACCTTTAGTTTGGCGCATAAACGATTTCATCTCTTTCGCAACCACAAGGCAAGCATCACAACAGTAATTTAGATTTTTACCCTTTGCTAGGTCATCACTTGTACGGCCATTAAAACCAGCGCACTTAGTATGCACCATTCTATCACATAGCCAACAAGTCATTTTTGGCTGCTCAGGTTTTATAAACTGGCAACAATTTTTATAAAAGCAGACAACATTTACGGTTTCCATGTTTAACTGAAATCAGACCACTGTGCGTGCACGAAAACACAAGACCAAAACTTTCAAGCGAGCTGTTCATATTTTTATTTATTTTATAAATTTTTATTACATAAATTTTTAAAACTTCGGAAAGCTAAAGGCAAGTTATAGTCTTTTTTTTAATATTTGTAAAATACAGTTTTTTAAATATTTTTAAAAATAATAAAAAACAAATGTGTATAAAAAAATTTATTGTTGAGCATTAAGTGCACAAATATAAGTAGTGTATATATATTACACATAATTAATTACCAACATAAATATAAATATGTAAAAGGTAGATAATTTGAGCGGCGATCTTAACAAACGAATTTAAAAAACTTTAAAATTATAATAGCCAGGGCGTGAGTTTTTATACGCTCTTAGCGTAAGCAAGCGGACTGAGAGCAATCTTGGACGTCACTGTATGGCCGTTACGCATTTTGTTCTTCTAGTGTCTTTGCCAGCACATACAAACAATGGACATAAGAAAATTTTTTGGTAAGTATGTATAAGTTAACACAAGCCAACGGACTAGAACACAGTTGGCTCAGTGTATGAAACATAATATCAAAGTGCTGAACCAGCATTGGGCCGGAAATCCGTGCGCAGCCGGCAAACACAGCATATTTGCGTGGCCGCTGCGAGTCTTTGTTAGCTTTAAGAATCATTTTAAGTTCAGTTTGAATTTGCATTTACAAGAATAAAGAGCGGCAGCTCATCAACTCCGACTAGTAAAGTAAAATATATTTTTATTAATTACTCTGACAGACCACAAGGCTGGCAGTTAAAAGACGAAAGTTCCTCCCAACGTAAATAATAATCTGCTGCTTCCCGGAGTAGCCGGCGTAGGAAGCCCTTCACCTCTGGAGGATTCTTGACGACAACAGCATCGCAAGGCGGTGCAATCAATCTTTAAATAATTGGCGCTCAACTAGTGGTAAAAACCACCACCCACCACCACCATCACCAACAACGCCCGCACAACTTCTAAATTTGTGGCAAGGCAAAAGACAGAGGCGCGGGAGAAATGAAGGGAATAATAAAGAAGTAACACACACCCAAAAAAATCATGTGAGTGGGAACCGATGCTAAACGCATTTTAAGTCTGTTAATGTTTTTACGTAACAAAACCGCTACACAGAAGCGTTTTAAATAAAAAAGAAACATTGTTAATCAACGCCAATGTTACAGTGAAAAAAATTATTACCAACAAAAATTATTTTGAACAAAAAAATTATTTTAAGCAAAAAAAATACTTTAAACAAAAAAATTATTTGAAAAAAAAATTATTTTAAACAAAAAAATTTATTTTAAACAAAAAGCTTAATTTCAACGGAAATCAATGTGGATAGAAACAAATATCATATAATTATTTTTTGTAAATTTGATTCAATCGCAAGATTCGACGCTGCAACCGTTGTCTTTATTTTTTGTTTGTCTGCCTTTGGTCAACTGCCACCCACACAGGCTGCATTGGCATACCTAAGCGAGTTGGACTGCTCATGCAGTCCGGATTCTCACAGTATAGGAATAATAGACCATACTCCAACGATAGCGAAAATCAAGCCCCCCTCTAAGACGTGTAACCGTGAATCTCCCAGCAACGGCGATAGATCCAGAACAGCTCAAAGCTGTTCCCTGTTAGAATATTATGATGAGGTTGACAAAAAACCCACCTTACTCACAAATAAAGCTCACATGTCTCACGAGCCATCGACGGCAAAAATATTGTGCTAAAAATTCCGAGAGGACGCATTGCGTATTTTCATCTAGGGCTTAAACGCAACCTCACTGAGGTGCTTTTCTCTGGCTTTAGCGCAAGAAGTGGAATCTAACCACGAAAGGTCCTTTTTTGCAGCCAGTTTTGCAAAAAGTCAGGAAGACAAAAAGTGCCAACCTAGTGCAAAAGCGCAGGGTCGTCAACTTCACATGTACGACCACCATGACCCACAACCTAATAATACCAAAAATCAATATTTCAATAGGCAGCATAGGACGCATGCTCACACCGACCCGCAAAATGTCAAAAATTACAAAAACAACGGCACACCAGAGCCTATGGAGGTCGATACCTCATCTTATAAATTGCTGCAACCGCCCAGGTGATTGGCTACCAGAATAGAAGACCAGCCAGCTCTGAGCGCACAGGCACCGTGAGGAAACAGCAAAGAATTAACTTTATTTCGCAGAATGCGGAAGAAAAGACAAAAGCATATGCCGCCTCCGCCTCCAAAGCGGAATCAAAAATAGACGACGAAGTCGAGTATGATTCTGACCTTTTCATTCTACCAGATTTTACAATATTTGACGGGATAATCGGGGCCGACCTGATCACTTTGCCTCGCTTCCGCCCAACTCAAGTCGGGTAACGAGGTTGAGAAGATTTCATTCCATAAATGCACTGACGCAGATCCCAACGAGGCCCCATCGGTAGTGGCCACGATTAGAACGACAAGCCAACGGACTACAACATTTCGGCCGAAAATCCGTGCGCAGCC
The DNA here is from genome assembly GCF_004382195.2 of Drosophila sechellia. Taxonomy (NCBI): domain Eukaryota; kingdom Metazoa; phylum Arthropoda; class Insecta; order Diptera; family Drosophilidae; genus Drosophila; species Drosophila sechellia. Next base: position 15,787 of record NW_022611291.1, read on the forward strand.
GGCAAACACAGCATATTTGCGTGGCCGCTGCGAGTCTTTGTCATCTTAAGGAATCATTTTAAGTTGGTTAAGAAGGCATTTCTGAGAATGATCAAAAGCCGAAAAAACGCCTTCTCAGATCCGAACGAGGCCCTGCCATATAACACCGATGTGTGGCCACAATTAGAACGACTAGCGAAGAGCCCATTTACGCCAGATTATATCCATACCCCATGGGGGCTGCAGATTTCGTCAACAACGAGATCCAAGACCTGCTCTAAAATAGTATAGTTCAGAAGTCGGTGTCTCCTTCCAACAACCCAATATGAGTGGTTGATAAAAATAAGCAATTAAAATAGACGATTAGTCATAGACTTTCGTATTCTAAACGAAAGGACTATCCCGGACAAATACCCGATGCCAGATATCTCTATGATACTGGGCAACTTTGGCAAGGCCAAATTCTTTACGACACTGGACCTCAAGTCCAGGTCATCTTAGCGGAAAGTGACCGCGAAAAAACTTCCTTCTCCGTAAACGGAGGGAAGTACGAATTCAAGAGGCTTCCCTTTGGCTTGAGAAATGCTGCCAGTATCTTCCAGGGAGCCATTGATGGCATTCTCAGAGAGCAAATCGGCAAGACTTGCTATGTCTACGTCGATGATGTAATAGTCTTCTCAGAAAATGAGAATGCTTATATCAAGCACGTGGATTGTCTTTTCAAAACCATAGGCGATGCAAATATGAGAGTCGCAGTATAAAAGTCAAGCTTTTTTCTTTAAAAAGCGTAAACTTCCTTGGCTTTATAGTCACCAGTGATGGCACCACTACCGACCCAGAATAGGTCAGGGCCATTTAAAGAGTTCCCCGAACCAAAAACTGTATTTGATCATTTCTAGGTCTCGAGAGCTTTACAGTTGCTTTATTAAGGACTTTGCAGCCATAGCAAGGCCTATTTCAGATATCTTAAAGGGCGAAAATGGAAGTGTAAAAGCAGACATAGATCGCGACACATCCAAGTACGATTCAATGAGGCGCAAAAAAATTCTTTCGAAAAACTGCGCAACATTTTGGCAGCCGAAGATGTCATGCTGAGATAGCCGGATTACAAGAAGCCATTCCATCTAACGACGGATGCTTCAGCATGAAAGCAATGCTTTCACAAGAGAACCGTCCTATCACAATGATCTCGAGGACATTAAAGTATAGGGAAATGAACTATGCCACAAATGAAAGAGAATTATTAGCCATCGTTTGCTCGTTGGCCAAACTGCGACACTATTTATAAGCGGTGAAAGACATAAATATCTTCACTGACCATCAGCCATTGGCATTCTCGGTATCAGATTATAACCCTAATACGAAAATTAAAAGGTGGAAGGGTCGCATCGAGGAAACGGTTGCGAAGTATATAAACCGGGAAAAGAAAATTTGGTTGCGGATACCTTGTCTAGGCAGCAAATTAAAACCATAGAAAAACAGGACGCAGAATCATGTGTGGCGACCATTCACAGTAAGATTTCCCTCACCCACACCATAGAGAATCAACTGAACCAACTAATTCTAGAAGAGGGCCGCTTTCCGCTAAAACGCTCTTTAGTTATCTTCAAAAATAAGAAACGACACGCAATCAATTTCACCGACAAGGAGTCATTATTCAATGACCTTGCAGACGTAATAGTACCCAAGGGCGTGAACGCCCTCCATTGCGATTTGCACACGTTCGCAACGGTGCAGGACGGCTTTGTGCAAAGATTCCCGAATACAAAATTCTGGCACTGCAAAAACCGTGTTACATACATTTTTGGGGTTGAGGAAAGGAGAGAAGTCACAGAGCAGAACACAATAGGGTCCACCGGTCAGCCCAAGAAAATGTGAAACAGGTTCTCACAGAGTACTACCAAAGACACTAGAATAACAAGATGCGTAACGGCCATACATTGGTTTGGCACTATGCAGCCACTTTTTTGGTGAAGCCCAAATTTGATCTCTTTCTGCTCGCTTACGCTGAGAGCGTAAGAAATCTAAAAATAGAATTTGCTTACTTGTGTGAGTAAAAACAAGAGACATAAGACAAGAGACATACATATTATAATTTTAAAGTTTTTTAAATTCGTTTGTTAAGATCGCCGCTCAAATTATCTACATTTTACATATTTATATTTATGTTGATAATTAATTATGTGTAATATATATACACTACTTTTATTTGTACACTTAATGCTCAACAATAAATTTTTTTATACACATTTGTTTTTTATTATTTTTAAAAATATTTAAATAACTGTATTTTACAAATATTAAAAAAGACTAGAACTTGCCTTTAGCTTTCCGAAGTATTAAAAATTTATTTAATAAAAATTTATAAAATAAATAAAAATATGAAAATAGTTTTTTAAAAAATCATATCTTGAGGCACGAGGGGCGAACACAAGCACTCAACAATCATTGCCTTATTCATTTTTCTCACGTTGCAAGCTGAACACTCTAATGTCAACTATTCTAATATAAAGTCATTTTCGAAATTTATTTTGTGATGTACATAGATTCGGCTATTACTATTTCTAAGCTTTATTTAAATAATAATAACGTTAAGGCAATGCAAAACATGAATTTTTCGCTTGGTGCCAATTGATAAAAAATAATATAGATTTAAAGTCAACGAACTTCTAAGGTGAAGGGCATATTTTGTCAAATTTACAATGCATGAGCATACGTGTGCAAGTTATCCAACCCATGAACATAGCTCCCTTCCACAGTTTATATACAAATTTCAATTCTCAAATATCGTCGGCATTTCCTTTGTCTTTGTTTTTGTCATTGCCCTTGCCAGCACTCAGCTACCCGCTAACATAAGCAACCCAAACTTAACGTAAACACAGCTTCCGCTTGGAGACCAAATCACGGCCGACTTATTGCGTATCAATCAAAAACTGCATCGATCAGCATAATTGAATTTCACAATGCAGTGGAAAATTTCCAACATAAAGCTTTTATCGAAAGTTCGGTAATTTTCCGAAAGAAAATCTTCTGGCCGAGGTTGATTGGATCAGGACTTAGAATTTGAAGATCAGTCTGAAAGAGTCGGGAGTCTGAATCGGGACGAGATCGTCAACAGCTCGAAGCTAAATATAAGCTACCAATAAAGTGTCTCGTAATAGTATAAGTGAAAAAGTTTATCACCAAATAAATGTTAAATAATAAAAAATAAAATTTATTTTTTTAAATAAATAAAGAGTAACAATTTTAATTGGCGCCCAACGTGGGGCGGCGTATTCAAAAGTTCTAAATAAATATTAACGATAATAAGTTAAAAATAAAACGGAACTCGCGCCGCCAACAATCCATATTTTTAGTGGAAAAATTAAAACATCCACAACAATACAACGACACCTAACTAATGTGAAAGTGATCGTGAAAAAACTTAATTGGAAATCAATAAATGCAATAATCCAATTAATACAAATTACAAGATCATAATAATAATAAACATAACCTAAACATAACATAATAATAAAAATTCAGAACTCAACACGAACCCAAAGAAATTCAAACAAATTTAAAAAAAAGGCTATATAAAAAATTGAAGGAAGACCCCAATAAATTATAATCAAGACGACCCAATCGAAGGAAGACTTCAACAAAAAATTATTAAGACCAACCAATTGAAGGAAGACCCCTACCCTCCACCAACTACGCTGAAGGAAGAACTCCCACGGAAAGTATCGTGAGCAGATAGATACAACACTAAGTCTTTAAATAAAATTCAAAACAATTAAGATTAAGACACAGAGAATACTACATTAAAATTAAATATTACAGTATCAATTTAATTGAAACAATCTGGAAGATTTGATAAATAGTTTTGATAATTTAAATTTAACAATGGCAACCGGAGGTTCAGTATCAACTCTTTCTGCGGGCGGGATATCCAGCGCCAGCAATCTGACAGTGGAATTAATAAACAGATTAATAAATGTACAGTTGAGTGAAGTAACCAGAAAACTTGAAGGGTTAGAAGAGCAGTTAACCGCTAACAAAAATGAGGTAGAAGACTATAAGATCCAAACAATTGACCGAACCATAAAATGCGAAACTACATTAGAGGTAATTAAATCCTTACCAAAGTTCACAGGTGAAATAACCCAATATGTAGGCTGGAGAGAAGCGGCGGAAACCGCAATGAGTCTATATAAAATTGAAAGTGAACAATATTTTATCGCTTTAACAATTTTACGTAATAAAATCATGGGAGCAGCACACGATGCTCTAACCAACCATGGTACCGTTTTAAACTTTCAAGCAATTCATTCTAGATTGGATTTTATCTATAACGATAAAAGACCAATCCATATACTCGAATCAGAATTAAGCATCTTAAGACAGGGTCGAAAAAATGACGTTACTTATAAATAAAACTATAATGACTTATGGAAAGGACAGCCTTATAACCAAGGAAACAAATAAAACAATTAGGAGCAACGCTCTAAGAATTTTTATTTCTGGATTAAACGGTTCAATCTCAGAAACACTCTTCTCTCTTAACCCACCAGACTTGCCAAACGCTTTGGCAAAGTGTCAGGAATTAGAGTCTAACAACTTTAGAGCTCAATTTGCAAATAGGTATAATGGATTTAGGAGTGAAAACAAAAATCAAGGAAACAACCTTAGATTTGCTTCTAGACAGATTAATAATACACCAAATAGGGTAAATAATAATTGGTCGCAAAACGGGTACTTCGGAGCGAATAACAATTGGAATTTTAATAATAATTCCAAAGTTCAACCACCACCAGAACCTATGGAAGTAGACGGCTCCATAAGGGTTCAAAATCATCCGTTTAAAAATTATAATCATCCAAGGAGTAATACCAACCAGTGGAATTATAATAATAACCGACACAATTTTAATAATAATTTCCAAAGAAATAATTATAATCAATACCCAGCGCAAAAACATAACACAAGCGCAGGACATGTAAATCAGTCCGAAACACACCCCCCGATAAAACGGGAATCAACGGGAACAGTCAACCAGCCAGCTCAAAAAACAATGAGAATAAATAATATCAACGAGAGCCATTTTTTTAGATCAGCACCTTACAGAGGAATGCCCCATTTAACAAGGGTAGACAGAAAAACTAAAAGACAATTCAAAATATTAATAGACACAGGAGCCACCGCGTGCTATATAAAAAAGGGTATTTATGAGAATAAAAGGGAATTATCAATACACAAAAGAGTATCTACAGTTCATGGATATTCAATCATAAAATATTATCATTTGATAAATATATTTGGGGAACAACATTTATTCTATTAAATTGAGGGTTTAGAATCTGATCTATTAATTGGATTCAATTTGTTAAGAAAGATTGGAGCTAAATTAGATATCGAGAAAGGAATCATGGAGTATAAGGGAAATAAAGATAAACTCCAATATTTTGACGAGGATAAAAACGATTTGTGTTTAATTGAGGAAAAAAATATTGTTCCATTAAAAGAATATATAATTAAAAAATATTTAGATGAGCAAAATATTTATAAAACCGAAACGGTAAATGCTGAAGGCAGTTTATATAGCTTGGGATCAATGAATCCTGAGCACGCCAGCGTAGATTTATCCGCTAATAAACAATATATCAGTTTGGGATTTGAAAATCCTGAGCACGCCAGCGTAGATTTATCCGCTAATAAACAATATATCAGTTTGGGATTGAAAAATCCTGAACAAGCGGACGATGTTAATTCCGTCAGTTTTAAATCAAATAGCTTGGAATCCACAAATACCGAGCACGCAGTCGTTGAGTTTTCCGACAAAGAAAAAATTCATAACCTAAATATAATTTCAAATCAAATAAAAGAATTTGAAAATAAAGTTATGAATAAAATTGAAAAGGAGCATTCTAAAATAAATACGCAAATTCCTTTTCGTACCGATATTCGAGGAGAAATAAATACAGTCAATGACAGAGCAATATATAGCAAACAATATCCTTATGCCATGTCGGTCTCAGATTTCGTTAATAATGAAATCGATAGAATGCTAAAAGAACAAATTATAAGACCAAGTAGGAGCCCCTACAATTCACCAGTCTTAGTAGTGCCCAAAAAAGGTCAAAACGAAGATGGATCTCCAAAACATCGATTAGTTATTGACTATAAAAAATTAAATGAAAGTACAATACCTGACAGATACCCGATGCAAGATCCGTCTGTAATATTATCTAACTTAGGGAAGTCAAAATATTTCTCAACAATTAATCTGGAATCAGGATTCCACCAAATTTTAATGAAAAATTCAGATATTGAAAAAACAGCTTTCTCTATAAATAACGGAAAATTTGAGTTCTTACGTATGCCATTTGGGTTAACAAACGCCCCTAGAATATTTCAAAGAGCAATGGATGACATATTGAGAGAACAAGTCGGAAAAACTTGTCATGTTTATATGGATGATATAATAATCTTTTCTAATACAATTGAACAACATTACACAGATTTAATTCAAATAATAAATATTTTACAACAAGCAAATATGAAAATTTCTCTAGAAAAATCTAAATTCTTTAAATTAGAAACAGCATTTCTAGGTTATATAGTATCTCACAATGTAATTAAAACAGATCCTGAGAAAATCTCCACAATTATGAAGTATCCGATTCCACAAAACATTAGAGAACTTCGAAGTTTTCTAGGCCTCACCGGCTATTACCGTAAATTTGTCCGAAATTATGCAAAAATTGCCAAACCTTTAACCAAATACCTAGGAGGAGATAATGGAAAAATTTCTAGGAGAATGTCCACAAAAATTACAATACAGTTAGACGACCCAGCTGTTAAAGCTTTTAAAGAACTTAAAGATAATTTAATAGCACAAGTCGAATTAGTTCAACCAGATTATACCAAAAAATTCACTTTAACGACAGACGCATCAGATGTAGCTATCGGAGCAGTTTTATCACAGGATAATAAACCAATTACTTTCATATCCAAAACTTTAAATAAAACCGAACAACTTTATGCCACAAATAAAAAAGAATTGTTGGCAATAGTTTGGGCTCTTAAAAATCTCAGGAATTACTTATATGGTGTAATTGGTATAGAAATACAAACAGACCATCAATCTTTATCTTTCACAATCTCAGATAAAAACCCGAACGTAGAAATAAAAAGATGGTACTCCTTTATAGAAAGTTTCACCCCGAAAATAATATATAAACCCGGAACAACTAATGTCGTAGCCGACGCATTATCTCGAATAAAAATAAATAATATTACTAACAGCGACTTAGAACAATCAAACTCAGATCAAAATACACAGCATTCTGCCGAAAGTAGTTTTGAAAATGTAATACAAGAGACCCGAAAACCGTTAAATCAGTTTCAACAACAACTGTTATTAACAAAGGGGAGGTATACAATACATGAGTCATTGAATGTTTTTGATAAGACAAGACATATAATTGAATATGATACGCCAGAAAACTTAATAGAAATATTAAGGGAATATCTAAAACCAAACATAACGGTAGGAATTCATTGCACTTTAGAAGATCTTTATCATATCCAATTACCATTAAAAAATAACTTTACCAATAAATTTCTTTATACTAAAATATTTCTACAAGACGTGGAAAATAATGAAGATAAGGCTATCATAATAGAAGAAACACATAGTCGTGCTCACAGAGGACTAGACGAAAATTATAAACAAATCAATAGATTATTTTATTGGCCAAATTTATATATCAAATTAAAGGAATATATACAAGCAGAACACAAGCACTCAACAATCATTGCCTTATTCATTTTTCTCACGTTGCAAGCTGAACACTCTAATGTCAACTATTCTAATATAAAGTCATTTTCGAAATTTATTTTGTGATGTACATAGATTCGGCTATTACTATTTCTAAGCTTTATTTAAATAATAATAACGTTAAGGCAATGCAAAACATGAATTTTTCGCTTGGTGCCAATTGATAAAAAATAATAATAATAATAGATTTAAAGTCAACGAACTTCTAAGGTGAAGGGCATATTTTGTCAAATTTACAATGCATGAGCATACGTGTGCAAGTTATCCAACCCATGAACATAGCTCCCTTCCACAGTTTATAAACAAATTTCAATTCTCAAATATCGTCGGCATTTCCTTTGTCTTTGTTTTTGTCATTGCCCTTGCCAGCACTCAGCTACCCGCTAACATAAGCAACCCAAACTTAACGTAAACACAGCTTCCGCTTGGAGACCAAATCACGGCCGACTTATTGCGTATCAATCAAAAACTGCATCGATCAGCATAATTGAATTTCACAATGCAGTGGAAAATTTCCAACATAAAGCTTTTATCGAAAGTTCGGTAATTTTCCGAAAGAAAATCTTCTGGCCGAGGTTGATTGGATCAGGACTTAGAATTTGAAGATCAGTCTGAAAGAGTCGGGAGTCTGAATCGGGACGAGATCGTCAACAGCTCGAAGCTAAATATAAGCTACCAATAAAGTGTCTCGTAATAGTATAAGTGAAAAAGTTTATCACAAAATAAATGTTAAATAATAAAAAATAAAATTTATTTTTTTAAATAAATAAAGAGTAACAATTTTAATTGGCGCCCAACGTGGGGCGGCGTATTCAAAAGTTCTAAATAAATATTAACGATAATAAGTTAAAAATAAAACGGAACTCGCGCCGCCAACAATCCATATTTTTAGTGGAAAAATTAAAACATCCACAACAATACAACGACACCTAACTAATGTGAAAGTGATCGTGAAAAAACTTAATTGGAAATCAATAAATGCAATAATCCAATTAATACAAATTACAAGATCATAATAATAATAAACATAACCTAAACATAACATAATAATAAAAATTCAGAACTCAACACGAACCCAAAGAAATTCAAACAAATTTAAAAAAAAGGCTATATAAAAAATTGAAGGAAGACCCCAATAAATTATAATCAAGACGACCCAATCGAAGGAAGACTCCAACAAAAAATTATTAAGACCAACCAATTGAAGGAAGACCCCTACCCTCCACCAACTACGCTGAAGGAAGAACTCCCACGGAAAGTATCGTGAGCAGATAGATACAACACTAAGTCTTTAAATAAAATTCAAAACAATTAAGATTAAGACACAGAGAATACTACATTAAAATTAAATATTACAGTATCAATTTAATTGAAACAATCTGGAAGATTTGATAAATAGTTTTGATAATTTAAATTTAACAATGGCAACCGGAGGTTCAGTATCAACTCTTTCTGCGGGCGGGATATCCAGCGCCAGCAATCTGACAGTGGAATTAATAAACAGATTAATAAATGTACAGTTGAGTGAAGTAACCAGAAAACTTGAAGGGTTAGAAGAGCAGTTAACCGCTAACAAAAATGAGGTAGAAGACTATAAGATCCAAACAATTGACCGAACCATAAAATGCGAAACTACATTAGAGGTAATTAAATCCTTACCAAAGTTCACAGGTGAAATAACCCAATATGTAGGCTGGAGAGAAGCGGCGGAAACCGCAATGAGTCTATATAAAATTGAAAGTGAACAATATTTTATCGCTTTAACAATTTTACGTAATAAAATCATGGGAGCAGCACACGATGCTCTAACCAACCATGGTACCGTTTTAAACTTTCAAGCAATTCATTCTAGATTGGATTTTATCTATAACGATAAAAGACCAATCCATATACTCGAATCAGAATTAAGCATCTTAAGACAGGGTCGAAAAAATGACGTTACTTATAAATAAAACTATAATGACTTATGGAAAGGACAGCCTTATAACCAAGGAAACAAATAAAACAATTAGGAGCAACGCTCTAAGAATTTTTATTTCTGGATTAAACGGTTCAATCTCAGAAACACTCTTCTCTCTTAACCCACCAGACTTGCCAAACGCTTTGGCAAAGTGTCAGGAATTAGAGTCTAACAACTTTAGAGCTCAATTTGCAAATAGGTATAATGGATTTAGGAGTGAAAACAAAAATCAAGGAAACAACCTTAGATTTGCTTCTAGACAGATTAATAATACACCAAATAGGGTAAATAATAATTGGTCGCAAAACGGGTACTTCGGAGCGAATAACAATTGGAATTTTAATAATAATTCCAAAGTTCAACCACCACCAGAACCTATGGAAGTAGACGGCTCCATAAGGGTTCAAAATCATCCGTTTAAAAATTATAATCATCCAAGGAGTAATACCAACCAGTGGAATTATAATAATAACCGACACAATTTTAATAATAATTTCCAAAGAAATAATTATAATCAATACCCAGCGCAAAAACATAACACAAGCGCAGGACATGTAAATCAGTCCGAAACACACCCCCCGATAAAACGGGAATCAACGGGAACAGTCAACCAGCCAGCTCAAAAAACAATGAGAATAAATAATATCAACGAGAGCCATTTTTTTAGATCAGCACCTTACAGAGGAATGCCCCATTTAACAAGGGTAGACAGAAAAACTAAAAGACAATTCAAAATATTAATAGACACAGGAGCCACCGCGTGCTATATAAAAAAGGGTATTTATGAGAATAAAAGGGAATTATCAATACACAAAAGAGTATCTACAGTTCATGGATATTCAATCATAAAATATTATCATTTGATAAATATATTTGGGGAACAACATTTATTCTATTAAATTGAGGGTTTAGAATCTGATCTATTAATTGGATTCAATTTGTTAAGAAAGATTGGAGCTAAATTAGATATCGAGAAAGGAATCATGGAGTATAAGGGAAATAAAGATAAACTCCAATATTTTGACGAGGATAAAAACGATTTGTGTTTAATTGAGGAAAAAAATATTGTTCCATTAAAAGAATATATAATTAAAAAATATTTAGATGAGCAAAATATTTATAAAACCGAAACGGTAAATGCTGAAGGCAGTTTATATAGCTTGGGATCAATGAATCCTGAGCACGCCAGCGTAGATTTATCCGCTAATAAACAATATATCAGTTTGGGATTTGAAAATCCTGAGCACGCCAGCGTAGATTTATCCGCTAATAAACAATATATCAGTTTGGGATTGAAAAATCCTGAACAAGCCGACGATGTTAATTCCGTCAGTTTTAAATCAAATAGCTTGGAATCCACAAATACCGAGCACGCAGTCGTTGAGTTTTCCGACAAAGAAAAAATTCATAACCTAAATATAATTTCAAATCAAATAAAAGAATTTGAAAATAAAGTTATGAATAAAATTGAAAAGGAGCATTCTAAAATAAATACGCAAATTCCTTTTCGTACCGATATTCGAGGAGAAATAAATACAGTCAATGACAGAGCAATATATAGCAAACAATATCCTTATGCCATGTCGGTCTCAGATTTCGTTAATAATGAAATCGATAGAATGCTAAAAGAACAAATTATAAGACCAAGTAGGAGCCCCTACAATTCACCAGTCTTAGTAGTGCCCAAAAAAGGTCAAAACGAAGATGGATCTCCAAAACATCGATTAGTTATTGACTATAAAAAATTAAATGAAAGTACAATACCTGACAGATACCCGATGCAAGATCCGTCTGTAATATTATCTAACTTAGGGAAGTCAAAATATTTCTCAACAATTAATCTGGAATCAGGATTCCACCAAATTTTAATGAAAAATTCAGATATTGAAAAAACAGCTTTCTCTATAAATAACGGAAAATTTGAGTTCTTACGTATGCCATTTGGGTTAACAAACGCCCCTAGAATATTTCAAAGAGCAATGGATGACATATTGAGAGAACAAGTCGGAAAAACTTGTCATGTTTATATGGATGATATAATAATCTTTTCTAATACAATTGAACAACATTACACAGATTTAATTCAAATAATAAATATTTTACAACAAGCAAATATGAAAATTTCTCTAGAAAAATCTAAATTCTTTAAATTAGAAACAGCATTTCTAGGTTATATAGTATCTCACAATGTAATTAAAACAGATCCTGAGAAAATCTCCACAATTATGAAGTATCCGATTCCACAAAACATTAGAGAACTTCGAAGTTTTCTAGGCCTCACCGGCTATTACCGTAAATTTGTCCGAAATTATGCAAAAATTGCCAAACCTTTAACCAAATACCTAGGAGGAGATAATGGAAAAATTTCTAGGAGAATGTCCACAAAAATTACAATACAGTTAGACGACCCAGCTGTTAAAGCTTTTAAAGAACTTAAAGATAATTTAATAGCACAAGTCGAATTAGTTCAACCAGATTATACCAAAAAATTCACTTTAACGACAGACGCATCAGATGTAGCTATCGGAGCAGTTTTATCACAGGATAATAAACCAATTACTTTCATATCCAAAACTTTAAATAAAACCGAACAACTTTATGCCACAAATAAAAAAGAATTGTTGGCAATAGTTTGGGCTCTTAAAAATCTCAGGAATTACTTATATGGTGTAATTGGTATAGAAATACAAACAGACCATCAATCTTTATCTTTCACAATCTCAGATAAAAACCCGAACGTAGAAATAAAAAGATGGTACTCCTTTATAGAAAGTTTCACCCCGAAAATAATATATAAACCCGGAACAACTAATGTCGTAGCCGACGCATTATCTCGAATAAAAATAAATAATATTACTAACAGCGACTTAGAACAATCAAACTCAGATCAAAATACACAGCATTCTGCCGAAAGTAGTTTTGAAAATGTAATACAAGAGACCCGAAAACCGTTAAATCAGTTTCAACAACAACTGTTATTAACAAAGGGGAGGTATACAATACATGAGTCATTGAATGTTTTTGATAAGACAAGACATATAATTGAATATGATACGCCAGAAAACTTAATAGAAATATTAAGGGAATATCTAAAACCAAACATAACGGTAGGAATTCATTGCACTTTAGAAGATCTTTATCATATCCAATTACCATTAAAAAATAACTTTACCAATAAATTTCTTTATACTAAAATATTTCTACAAGACGTGGAAAATAATGAAGATAAGGCTATCATAATAGAAGAAACACATAGTCGTGCTCACAGAGGACTAGACGAAAATTATAAACAAATCAATAGATTATTTTATTGGCCAAATTTATATATCAAATTAAAGGAATATATAAAAAATTGTACAATTTGCAACGAAAATAAATACAACCGGCATCCTATTAAAATCCCTATTGGGGAAGCTCCTATTCCAACTAAAGAAGGAGAGAATTTACACATCGACATTTATTACGCGCAAAGTCTTATTTTCTTAACCTGTATTGACGCATATTCAAAATTCCTGGTTGTAAAAGAAATTCAAAATAAACTAAACATCGAGAATAAAGTAATGGAATTACTCCAACAATTTCCCCACGCCAAAGTAATTATGACTGATAATGAACCGAGCTTCACCTCTGCTCAATTTAAATCTTTTGCACAAAGATGTGGTTTAACTCTACATTTCGCCGACCCCAGACACAGTACCTCGAACGGACAAGTAGAAAGGGCACATTCAACATTAACAGAATTAGCTCGCTGTATAAAGGAAGAATTTAATCTCACTGACTATTCTGAAATAATTATTAGAGCCGCAAAAGAATTCAATCAAAGCATTCATTCCACAACAAACCAAAAACCTTTTGATATTCTATATAATAAAGTTGATCACGAAAATACTTCAAGAATTCTAAAGAACACACAAGAAAAAATGTTAGTAACACACAATGAAGGTCGTAAAGAAAAAGAATATCACGTAGGTCAAGTTGTTTATGAGAAGAAACACGGAGAAAGAAATAAGCTAAAAACTAGATACAAAAAACAGGTTGTTAAGGAAAACTTACCTAACAAAGTTGTAATCAATAACAGAAACAGGACTATTCACAAAGACAACATTAAGTTTTAACAAATACCATATTTTTTTTATTAAATTACAGAAAATGCATTTCGTATTACTTTTAATAACATTCGCAATGATAACCACTTCAGAAATAATTGATTACTCCAATCACGAATTCTTCCTGTTCAAGGACAAAAAGGATGTCCTTACCTATGAATCATATGCTGACTTATTCCACGTAACTAACTTAAGTTTTTATAAAGAAATAATCAATCTAGAATCAGGATATGTAAGAAAAGATAAAAATATACGGACACAATGGGAAATAACTTACGAAATACAGATAATAGAATTAATTTTGTCACAACTGATACCAACTAGATCTAAAAGGGGAATAAATGAGTTAGGTACTGTTTGGAAATGGTTAGCTGGAACTCCGGATCACGATGATTTTATTAAAATACAGAATAAAATAAATGATTTAATTGAAAACAATAACCAACAATTTATTATTAATTCCAAATTGTTTAAAGAGATAAAATCACTTTCCGATCATTTTAAAAACATTTTTATCGATCAAGAATTGCCATTAAGAAAACATCGTTTACGTTTATTAACATTTGACTTACAAAACATTATTGATACTATCACACTGGCCAAAATTGATTTATTCAACACAAAAATTTTAAATAATGAAGACATTAAAGAAATATTAGATCACGAACAAAAGCCTGTACTTATTGCAGACCTAATGGACATCGCCATATTCAAAATTGTATTGCATAAAGAACTCTTAGTAATTTATATAAAATACCCCGTTATAACAAACAGATGCGAAATTTACTATGCCAGATCCATTTCACATAATGATGGAAAATTACTTATAAGTAATCAGGTCGCAAAATGCGAAAATACCTTTTATGAAATATCTAATTTTAAGAACGAACTTTTCAACAACTATTGTATTATAAGTAAAGATAAGACTTGTTTTACCCGCTTACTAAATGGAGAAAAATCAATTTGCACAAAAATTCTAGAAAAAAATAAGAATATAGATATCATTCAAGAAGGTGCCATTCTAATAAATGGAAATAATATTGTGAACGATTTTCATTTAAACGGGTCATATTTAATAACATTTAACTGCACAACTAAAATAAATAATATTTCATGCACCAATTCAGAAAACAAAATACTTGAACATAACTACCAACCACCTTAAAAACTTAGAAATATCAGAATATATAAAATCCAACAATTCAGAACTTTCTCTTGACAACATTAATATTTTAAACCCATTTATTGAAATTTACAATTGGAAAATTTCAATTTCATTTATATTATTAATTTTAATCATTTTGTATTTCATTACTATATTAATAATAAAATTCAGATATTATATATTTGTAACCAAACAAAAACGGCCAGAACCAGAAAAACCAAATAACGATGTAGAATTTTTAACAGAATTAAATGAGCGTTTGAACGAAATTAATAATGAAGCGGGACGCGTCATTTTAGAAGGGGGAGAGTTATCCAACCCATGAACATAGCTCCCTTCCACAGTTTATAAACAAATTTCAATTCTCAAATATCGTCGGCATTTCCTTTGTCTTTGTTTTTGTCATTGCCCTTGCCAGCACTCAGCTACCCGCTAACATAAGCAACCCAAACTTAACGTAAACACAGCTTCCGCTTGGAGACCAAATCACGGCCTACTTATTGCGTATCAATCAAAAACTGCATCGATCAGCATAATTGAATTTCACAATGCAGTGGAAAATTTCCAGCATTAAGCTTTTATCGAAAGTTCGGTAATTTTCCGAAAGAAAAGCTTCTGGCCGAGGTTGATTGGATCAGGACTTAGAATTTGAAGATCAGTCTGAAAGAGTCGGGAGTCTGAATCGGGACGAGATCGTCAACAGCTCGAAGCTAAATATAAGCTACCAATAAAGTGTCTCGTAATAGTATAAGTGAAAAAGTTTATCACCAAATAAATGTTAAATAATAAAAAATAAAATTTATTTTTTTAAATAAATAAAGAGTAACAATTTTAATTTGCACATATACAGTTGTCTGCTATCACTGTATCCGAAAAGAAAAGAGCTGTTTGCTGTAGCGCTCTCCGCTCTTTCCCTCTCGAACAAACACTCGAGAGAGCCTGGAGCCACCTCTAGAGCCACGGCCAAAAAATCGCGCTGACCACCCACCCTGCCCACTCTGGCGACGCCCTTTTATGCGACTCCATAACTTCAAAATTAACAGAGAAATTAGAAAGCCAATTTACAAATGTATCTACAGAGTGTCCACAATGTCTCGAGGACGGTTGTAGCGTTTCATTATACATATGCAGGCAGTACCGAAAGCTAAGTCCGTAACAGTCATAAGTCAGTAGCATCTTATTAATGATACTTATGCTTGTTATGCTTGTATGGTACAATCGCAGATTGTCTTAAGTGCTGTCCATTCCTAGAATTCTCCAGAAAATGGTTTTATGTGTATTTTGGGCAACCCATGAACATAGATCCCGATCCCTTCCCTTTCAATTCTCAATCTCGTCGGCATTTCCTTTGTCTTTGTTTTTGTCATTGCCTTTGCCAGCACTTAGCTACCCGCTAATATAAGCAACCCAAACTTTACGTAAACACAGCTTGCGCTTGGAGACCAAGCCACGGCCAACTTATTGCCCATTAATCAAAAACTGCATCTATCCACAACAGCATCGCAAGGCGGTGCAATCAATCTTTAAATAATTTATATAATAATACAAAAAAGAAACGTGTAAAAACGTTGAAATAAGGCAGCCACGATTATGATAAGTAAATGGTTAATGCCGTGGGTATGAGTCAATGTTTGTGTTTTGCCGCTATTATTTTACTATAGCGGAATTGATTTAACAAAGTTCTTGAATATTTTATTGGTTGGCTTTTCAGCAAAAAAACACAAACTATGTGAAGAAAGAGAATCTTTAAATAATTTATATAATAATACAAAAAAGAAACGTGTAAAAACGTTGAAATAAGGCAGCCCCGATTATGATAAGTAAATGGTTAATGCCGTGGGTATGAGTCAATGTTTGTGTTTTGCCGCTATTATTTTACTATAGCGGAATTGATTTAACAAAGTTCTTGAATATTTTATTGGTTGGCTTTTCAGCAAAAAAACGCAAACTATGTGAAGAAAGAGGTGGAGGAATTGAGAGAGCTGTGCCTGCTCCCGACTTAGGTGTTTTTTTTTTTTTTTTTATTTTTTAACTAATTCTATTTATTAAGGTATCAATAGGAATCGTTCAGTAATTCCTCTGAACATAACCTAATAAAGATGTGATGTGTGTGATAAAGATAAATGAGACCAAGTGGTAGTCTAGTTATCAATTATTTAAAATGTAATATGTTATATTATCCTCCTGGTAAGGAGATCGCTGGGGTGTACCCTCTTCAGTCTTCGGAGGGAGACGGGATCAGCTAGGATAGTTGCTAGTCGGTTCGGGTGGGCCATAAACCTGTCGGCATAACGGCTGCTGTGGAAATTAATCTGATCCCCAAGAAGGGTAACTTTCAGATCTCTTTCGATGACCATGTTCGTCACGTACCAGGGGAGCCCAGATGCGTGACGTGCAGCTCTCGACTGGACCACACGGAGCCTATTAAGCTGGGATTTGGCGGCAGTTCCCCACACCTGGATGGCATAACTCTACGTTGGAGCGAGAATGGCTTTGATTAAAAGAGCCTTAGAGCTCATTTGAAGTTTGCTGGAGTGGAAGAGCCAGACGAGCTTTTTTAGCTTCGCCAGTGACTTAGATTTGAAAGAAAGAGGTAACAACAATGGCGATGACGAAAAAGTGGAAAACGAAATTGAGAGAGCTGTGCCTGTATTTTGGTTGGCCAAAAAGGTGCCATTTGCAAATATTGCGCTTTATTTCCACCAAATCCCAATTCATTTCACGCAGTACTGGGTTCTTTAGTCGTCAAGCCATTTTGCAAGTTTAAAGATTTCCAAGAACATAGCAAAAAACACATGGAAACCCACCTTCAAAAGACTGCACAAGAATCTTCTAGATTATTTCTAGAGAATGTGACTGTATATACTCCCAATACGTTATTCAGGAAAATAGAAAGATAATAACATCTATTATTTCCTGTATTGTGTTTTGCGGATCCCACGTCATGGCGTTGCATGACGATGGCGTCATGGCGTTGCATGACGATGGCGTCATGGCGTTGCATGACGCCACGTGGCGAGGCAAGCACTATGGTGAGGGAATTTTAAAGGATAAACTTAGAAGACAATGGAGACAATGTTTTAAAAAAGCATATGGAGCATTGAAATTCAAAATGAAATCATCAGCATTTGTGGTGAAGTCCTAAAGAACCAGATTATAAAATTAGTTCGAAATGCAGACGCATATATCGTTATAGCTGTTGAATCTGGATCAGAGCAATTGGTTGAGTTATTTTCATGAAGGCAAAAACGAAGTCCAAGAATCGTTTGTCGGGTTTGTGGAAATAAAAACGTTGGGTGCAAAATCAATAGCTAATGCTATTGACGATTTCTTAACTAAAGCAGATCTTATTCCTGATAAATGCGTTGGACTGGGATTTGATGGCTGCTCAACAATGACTGGAAAGGAGAGCGGTGTGCAAGCAATCTTACGCAAGAACTACGAGCTTTATATTTTCATTGTTCGTCGCATTAACTAAATTTAGTCATCAACGACCTTAATGCACTGGCAGATATTCGAAACACTATTGGAACAACGAAAATCATTATTACATTTTTCCGCGAGTCTGTTCTGAGGAGGAAGATAATTCCCAATCCAAGCTATGTGAAACGAGATGGGGTGAAAAATACAAAGCTATTAAACGTTTTAAGGAAAATTTTGGCGATATAATGGAAGCATTGCAAAGGTTGTCACGTGATGGCAATGCTGCTACCCGAAATACTGCCTTCTTGCTTTATAGCGCTGCTTCCAGAGTAACATTTATTATGTGTCTCACGATAATTGAGAAATACTTGTCGATCCGGAGCCGGTAGTCAACGTGCTTCAATCAACGACTTTGGATGCGGTCAAGGCCTCTCAGCACATTAAACGCATAATACAACTGTTAAGAAGCCATCGAGATGATCCTGATAGTATAAAGGATGAAGTATTAATAGATGCAACAGTCGTTGCAGAGACAATTGGGTTGGAGGAGGATTTGACATCACTTCCTCGTATATTTGGCAAGCAATGTCACAGAAATAACCATCCAGCTGAAAATAGGTCAGGAAATTGGAGGAGGTCATTGATTATTCCTTACTTGGACTCAATTATTAGCTCACTCGATAATAAGTTTTTCGATGAAAATAATGTATCATTTTCTTTGTTTTATTTACATCCGGCAAAAATGTCAATAATGTTGGCTGCGAAGTATAATGGTAGAAAGTCGTCTTAATGGCCTGTCTTATATGAGTGTTCACCGACGACTAATTATGGACGATTTGGATGAATTCAATAAGAAAGTTTAAAAATATTTTAAGCTTTGTTTCATTAAAAATAAAATTGGTAGTTTAAAAAAACTTATTTGTTTTGTATTTACCCTACACTCAAAAAGTGAATATTTAGTTAGGAGGCGTCGAAGACCCGACGTTGCTAATACTAATTTGCACATATGCCAAATATAACCTAAAAAAAAATTATGTCTCATGAAATCGGAATATCCAACCGCAATATAGGCAACTAAACTTGTCCAAAAAGGAGGAAGTGAAGGGTATCCGCTCGGGGTAGTCCCACATTTTTAAAATTATAATTCTAATAATAATATAATATATAATATATAATATATAATATATAATATATAATATATAATATATAATATATAATATATAATATATAATATATAATATATAATATATAATATATAATATATAATATATAATATATAATATATAATATATAATATATAATATATAATATATAATATATAATATATAATATATAATATATAATATATAATATATAATATATAATATATAATATATAATATATAATATATAATATATAATATATAATATATAATATATAATATATAATATATAATATATAATATATAATATATAATATATAATATATAATATATAATATAATATATATAATATATAATATATATAATATATAATATATAATATATAATATATAATATATAATATTTAGCAGTCTTGAGCCGACCAGACATTTTGCATACAGTGAGCAAACTGTCGCAAAGAAATACTGATCCACACAGTGAAAACGAGACTGCAGCGAAACATGTTTTGAGATACCTTTCAGACACGGTTGATCTCAAAATCACATACAGCAAGTCCGGCGAACAGGTAATGGGCTTCGCCGACGCAGACTGGGCAAACGACCTGTCAGATCGCAAATCATACAAAATCATACAGTGGGTATGCATTCTTCCTTGGAGGCAGTGCGTTTTAATGGACTTCAGCTAAGCAGAGCGTCGTCGCCATAAGCAGCACAGAAGCAGAGTACGTTGCTTTATCCGCGGCTGCAAAAGAAGCGGTGTATCTTCGCCGTTTGCTTTTAGAGATTGGATGGTCATTAGATGGACCAATAACCATATGTGGCGACAACATAAGTTCTCATCATATTGCGAAGAATCCAGTACACCATAAACGCACTAAGCACATAGATATTAAGTATCATTTTGTTCGTGAAAAAGTAGAATGTAATGAAATATTTCTTGAATATGTACCCACTGATAAAAATGTTGCAGATGTTTTTTTTTTTTTTTTTTTTTTTTGGAGTAACTAATTCTATTTATTAAGATTTCAAAAGGAATCGTTCAGTAATTCCTCTGAACTTAACCTAATGTGTGATAAAGATAAATGAGACCAAGTGGTATCTTAATTATAAAGTACAAAAGAAAATGTAATATGTTATGTTATCCTCCGGGTAAGGAGATCGCTGGGGTGTACCCTCTTCAGTCTTCGGAGAGAGATGGGATCAGCTAGGATAGTTGCTAGTCGGTTCTGGTGGGCCATAAGCCTGTCGGCATAACGGCTGCTGTGGAAATTAATCTGATCCCCAAGAAGGGTAACTTTCAGATCTCTTTCGATGACTATGTTCGTCACGTACCAGGGGAGCCCAGATGCGTGACGTGCAGCTCTTGACTGGACCACACGGAGCCTATTAAGCTGGGATTTGGCGGCAGTTCCCCACACCTGGATGGCATAACTCCACGTTGGAGCGAGAATGGCTTTGATTAAAAGAGCCTTAGAGCTCATTTGAAGTTTGCTGGAGTGGAAGAGCCAGTCGAGCTTTTTTAGCTTCGCCAGTGACTTTGATTTGACCGACGTGATGTGGGCCCCCAGGTCAGTCTCCGATCTAGATGAACTCCTAGGTAGCAGTGCGATCTAGCATTGGTGATAGGGCTTCCATTGAAGGTCAGATCTGTGCAGGTTCCGGGTCGCAGGGAAAAAGTTACACAGGCTGACTTTGAGGAGTTAATGGCCACATTCCATTTGGCAGTCCATTTTTCGATTGCGTGCAGCCAATCCTGGACCGCGTTGGAGGCAGTTTGCAGTGAAGGATGAGACGCCAGCATGGCAGTGTCATCGGCGTAAGTGGCCAGGAGCAGCTGAGCCGGGGGGACTTCGGCGTTGTTTGCGGGAGATGGCATGTCAGCAGTGTTCAGGGTGTATAGGAAGGGCCGAAGAACACTTCCCTGTGGAACTCCTGCATGAATCTCCTCCAGGCTGGATCGAGCATCACGCACTGCAACGTCGAACGTCCGATTAGAGATGAACGATCTCAGGATGGCATAGTAGGGAGCAGGAAGGAGAGTTTTCATCTTGTATAGAAGGCCCTCATGCCACACCTTGTCAAACGCTTGCTTCACGTCTAGAAAGACGCCGACCGTGTAGAGTTTGTGCTCGAAGCCATGCGTCACCTGGTTTACCAGTCGATGTATTTGTTCAGGGCAGCCGTGGGACTTCCTGAAACCAAATTGGTGTGGAGGTATATGGTTCACTTCTTGCGGCAGTTCCATCAGGCGGGCTAAGAGTATTCTCTCAAAAATCTTAGAGAATGTTGATAGCAGGCTGATTGGGCGATATGCATCGATCTGCGTTGGCGGCTTTCCGGCTTTAGGTATCATAATGATACGTGCTCGCTTCCATTGCCTTGGAAAGTGCCCTAGCCTTAGCATGGCATTAAAAATTTTTACTAAGGCTAGGACTCCTTTGCGTGGCAGAGACTTCGCAGCACGGTTGTCGATGCTATCGTAACCAGGGGTTTTCTTGATGTGTAGCGCCTTCAGCTGCATCATGACTTCCTGCGGAGTGGTATGCCTAATGGGGCGAGCCGGTACAGTCGGAGCGTCCAGAAAATTATTGATTTCTACGCGGTTTGAGTCGTCTGTTAGGTTGAAGGGCAAGAAGGTGGAGGTCAGGTGCAAAGCAAATGCCCTCGCTTTTTCATCGTCCGTCTTGAGCCAGAGGCCACTTTGACTCAGGATGGGAGATTGAAACATCGGCTGCCTCTTGATATTTCTTGTGAGCCTCCATAACGAGAAGTTGCTGTTGTTATCTGGGCCAATACCCTCAAGCAGGGTATCCAGATTATCTCGTCGGGTCCTGGCTAGCAAACGATGCAGTCTGTTTGTGGTACTAGAGTATAGCTGCTTGATGTTCGGATCTCCTGTGGCGATATACCGTCTCCTGAGGCTCCTTTTGTGGGAGAGCAGCTCCCTAGCCTCCAAGCTCAAGATGGGAGCCCTCCTTGCGGTCGTGTGACGAGCTTGATGTGGGGGGGGTGTGGCCCTCCGTGCTGCTTCCGCGATTGTAGCTACGAGGTAATCTACATAAGCTTCCAGACTACTGCATGTGTCAATGGGGATGTTGAGATCAACTGTGGCCTCGATGTGCTCCTTGAAGGCCACAGTATTTGCAGTAGGTGACAGCATTTTAGTGACACCTTTGAAAAGCTGAGCGTCTTCATCCAGCACAAACAGCAGGGGGAGATGGTCAGACGACAGTTCTGTCAGGGTTTGCACGTTGATTTCTTGCTGTCTGAATCCTTTGGAGATCCCGAAATCAATTGCACTTGGAGTGACACTTGTTCGAAAGGGATAGCAAGTAGCTTCTCCAGTTGCAACAATGTCAATACCTTTGCCCGCCAGAGCGGAGAGCAGCACCCTGCCTCTAGTGCACATCCTGTAGTTTCCCCACCATCTGTGCTTTGCGTTCCAATCACCTGCCGCTAGGAACTTTGTGCCAAATTGAGAGATGATAAGCTCAACGTCAGCCTCCGTCCACCTGAGGTTAGGAGGGCAGTATACTGAGGCAATGTTAAAAGTACCCCTGCTTGCCGTCAGCTGGATAACTGCTGCCTGGATGTGATTTTCCGACAGGGTGGAGAAGAGTTGATGGGAGATGAGTGATCTAATAAGGATCGCCGCACCTCCGCGACGGCTGTCATCCGGGTGGTTGGCAGTGTGGAGGGTAAAGCCAGGAATTCTAAAAGTGGACCGGGAAACGAAGTGGGTTTCCGACAGCAGGAGGATGTCGATTTCGTGAAGCTCGATGAAGGCGAGGATCTCATTGGTCTTCGAGGAGGCCCCATTGGCATTCCAAGCTGCTATCTTAAGAGGACCCATTTTGAGCAGCAGAAGGGAAGGTGCGATTTTGCATGAGCAGTTGCATTAGTGTTTCAACTAGTGACAACATCCTGTCAAGCCTAGAAAACAGTGTTCCAGCTTAGACTCAAGGTTGGCGCTTGCAGGGGGGACAGTAACGGCAGGCTTGGCGACGGGCTGACTTCCTCTGACTATACTAGCAAAGGAAGGCTTACCAGACATAAGGACTGGTGGACTGGGTTGGTGTACTCCTCTTGCAGGACCAGAAACAGAGGGTTCATTGACTTTCCGTTGATGTTTGCGGTTAGAAGCCTCTAGCAGGTATTTTTTGCAACCTTTAAAGTTTGCTGCATGGGGGCCGCCACAGTGAAAACAGAATCTGGCCTCGTCCTGTTCCAGCTTGCACTCTGCAGTGGGGTGATTTTCTCCGCATTCTCTGCATATATAGTGCCGAGAACAATATGCCTTGGTATGACCATAGCCTTGGCACCTGTGGCATTGAATCGGTTGCAGATGTACTAACGAAAGGCTTGTGTAAGCAAAAGCAACAGATTTTTGCTAAGTTGCTTGGATTAAATTAATTTTCGTTTTACATCACATATATATAGCTTAAGAGGAAGTGTTGAAATTACGTTATAATTTAAATAAGCTTTATATGTTTTGATCTGGCAACGCTCAATTATAGCTTAAGAAGTCATTGTGAAATTCCTATTACTCAGTTTCAATTAAACCGTCAACTACACCACTACGTTCTTGTGTTTATTTGCTAGGTCGGTCTAGAAGCACATAACGGTTGTCCTGATTGTACGGGAAACAACTAACACCTAATATATAATATATAATATATAATATATAATATATAATATATAATATATAATATATAATATATAATATATAATATATAATATATAATATATAATATATAATATATAATATATAATATATAATATATAATATATAATATATAATATATAATATATAATATATAATATATAATATATAATATATAATATATAATATATAATATATAATATAATATAATATAATATAATAAAATATAATATAATACAATATAATATATAATATATAATATATAATATATAATATATAATATATAATATATAATATATAATATATAATATATAATATATAATATATAATATATAATATATAATATATAATATATAATATATAATATATAATATATAATATATAATATATAATATAATATATAATATATAATATATAATATATAATATATAATATATAATATATAATATATAATATATAATATATAATATATAATATATAATATATAATATATAATATAATATATAATATATAATATATAATATATAATATATAATATTTAGCAGTCTTGAGCCGACCAGACATTTTGCATACAGTGAGCAAACTGTCGCAAAGAAATACTGATCCACACAGTGAAAACGAGACTGCAGCGAAACATGTTTTGAGATACCTTTCAGACACGGTTGATCTCAAAATCACATACAGCAAGTCCGGCGAACAGGTAATGGGCTTCGCCGACGCAGACTGGGCAAACGACCTGTCAGATCGCAAATCATACAAAATCATACAGTGGGTATGCATTCTTCCTTGGAGGCAGTGCGTTTTAATGGACTTCAGCTAAGCAGAGCGTCGTCGCCATAAGCAGCACAGAAGCAGAGTACGTTGCTTTATCCGCGGCTGCAAAAGAAGCGGTGTATCTTCGCCGTTTGCTTTTAGAGATTGGATGGTCATTAGATGGACCAATAACCATATGTGGCGACAACATAAGTTCTCATCATATTGCGAAGAATCCAGTACACCATAAACGCACTAAGCACATAGATATTAAGTATCATTTTGTTCGTGAAAAAGTAGAATGTAATGAAATATTTCTTGAATATGTACCCACTGATAAAAATGTTGCAGATGTACTAACGAAAGGCTTGTGTAAGCAAAAGCAACAGATTTTTGCTAAGTTGCTTGGATTAAATTAATTTTCGTTTTACATCACATATATATAGCTTAAGAGGAAGTGTTGAAATTACGTTATAATTTAAATAAGCTTTATATGTTTTGATCTGGCAACGCTCAATTATAGCTTAAGAAGTCATTGTGAAATTCCTATTACTCAGTTTCAATTAAACCGTCAACTACACCACTACGTTCTTGTGTTTATTTGCTCGGTCGGTCTAGAAGCACATAACGGTTGTCCTGATTGTACGTGAAACAACTAACACCTAATATATAATATATATATATATAATATATAATATATAATATATAATATATAATATATAATATATAATATATAATATATAATATATAATATATAATATATAATATATAATAATAATAATAAATACAAATAATATATAATATATAATATATAATATATAATATATAATATATAATATATAATATATAATATATAATATATAATATATAATATATAATATATAATATATAATATATAATATATAATATATAATATATAATATATAATATATAATATATAATATATAATATATAATATATAATATATAATATATAATATATAATATATAATATATAATATATAATATATAATATATAATATATAATATATAATATATAATATAATATATAATATATAATATAATATATAATATATAATATATAATATATAATATATAATATATAATAACCACTGTATTCATAATACACAATCACATTGTATCACTCTGTTGCAATGTGTACATAAACAGTTCAGCCCAAGCGTATGTTAAGGGCAACGTACCTATTTTGCATGATCAGCAGTACTCGCGCTGGCCAAGCGCTGACCGCTAATATGTGTGCCTATAGCACCCCTCCTCCAGCACCGTCGCTCGGCGACAATATATATATGTAGGAAACGCATTTAAGCGTCGCTGCGCTGCAGGCTATGCCGGCAGCGCTGCTCCTCGACTTAGGCTAAGAAACCATTGTATGTAGATCGCCAAGAGATTGACGAATTAACTTCGAACGGAGCGGGACCTTCCCTGCTCCGCCAAATTAAATAATTAATCAAATCTTTTCTACGTGGGGCGTAACTGCGCTGGGATTTAATTACATGGCGACCGTGACAGGACCCGTATAAGCTGTAGCAGAAGGAAAAGGAAAAAAGGAAGCCGCTTGTGATAAATTCCAACTTACATCAGCAAGCACTGGACGTGAGAAGATCAGCGCGCCCGGCATTCGACGCTCCGCAAAAGAAAAAAAAAAAAAACTTTTGACCATGCAACAATTTTAACAAACAACTGAAGCTGCGGAGAAAAAATGATCTGAGTGAGTAGAGTGTGAGTGTGATGGGTAAAAACAGGGGCGGATTTCGGAACAAAGCTAAAAAGAGAATAGCGCACCTAAAGTGGCTATTATATACGAATACCCCACCGCCAGTATGGTCGAAAGCTCAAAAACTACAAGCCGAGCTAGACCGCTATGTCAAATATCTTAATGAAACAAACCCAACCACACCCGCTCACTCAGTAAACGAATAAAATCTTTATCAAATGATAATAAAATTCAACCTACCCAGCCAAAAGCCTGCCGGAATTAAAGAAAAGCTGCCCGAACGACTGCGAGGGACCACTGTTCACACCACACTGTGAATATACGTGCAGGCGTTGCAAGACCGGCACACAACCCCAATAAGAGGACATTATCATCAACGTGGTGAGCAGCCCGCTCACTACGTCATCGAGGGCGTGTCAGCGTGCCAACACCGGCGACGCCCAGCTGACACAGGATAACGTGGTGTGCAGCCCGCCCACTACGTCAACGCGGGAATAGTATTCACACTGCGGTGGATCTCCAACAACAAATTACAAGAGGGAACCGACAGCGCTTCAAAGAGCGCAAAATTTTTTTTAATAGCACTTTGTGCAAAATTTTTTTCTGATTGCACTGCGATGCATATTTTTTTTTAATAATTATAAAAACCAATTGTAACATTGAGCGGAACCTTTTCTGCCCGATGAGAAGTTCGGCCTGTAAAGCCAAACGAAAATTTAGGTAGGAAACCTGTAAATTCATATGGATGAATTAATTTTAAATTTCTCACCGCCGCAAGGCGTCTTAACAAAAAATAGATATTTTAAAATTAAAAAAAAATAAGTAAATGTCATTTGACAACTCTATAAGCAAATTTTACCCAGACCAATATATTCAGAAAATACTGTATTAGGAGAAAAACTCTTTTCAAAAATGGGTCTAGTAGATGTTAAGTCAGTGGACTCCACTGCCAATGTAATCAACCAGGTCGAAGTTGTTCCTTTAAACCTGGATTACATAATAATTTGTTTAATTATTATAACAATAATTATGTTAATAAATACATGTTATAAAATATACAAAATGCATAGTAAATGCCTTAAGAAAAGATATGTAAGCAGAGCTAATGACTTGGACAGGGTTTGATAGCTGAAAGGAAATAAATAAATCAAAAAAAAAGAAACAAATTTAATCCAAGTAAGCAAGAATAAAACTGCCATGTCAAAAGCTTCAAAAAGGAAAGAAAAAAAAACAAGCCTAGCTATGAACATATAAATAAATATGAAAATATAAAATGAAATATAAAATATAATTAAATAAATCTTTTTATTAAATTTATTAAATAAATCTTTTTATTAACAGTTCCTAACTTGATGGATTGGCTAAATATAATAGCTAAAATCAAGAAACTGCGGGAAGACTTTGATAGATCGTTTAAGTGCCTCAATAAGAGTGCACCAATAAGTAACGATACAAAGATAAAACATTTAGAGACACTATTAGGAAAATATAACGAGGTTCGTGTCATAATACTTGACCACAATACGAAATTTTCTTCGTTACAACACACACAAGTAAAAGATATAATATCTCGATTAAAAGAGAACATATTATATGTGTCACAAAGGCACAAGTTACAAGTACTTGTTCCAAATACACTAAATTTCCCAGCTGAACTATTACTAGACGTAATTGCTGAGGAAAGAAATAAGCCAATAGAAAGTAAAATAGTAAACAAGATGGCACAATCAGTAGTAGATTTCCTAAAAACAGCCTCGTCTCTATTATTTGAGTACGACGGCAAAGCAGAAAACCTACAGAGTTTCAAAGACGCTCTGAACTTGTTAGATTCGATAAAAGGAGAACATGAGACTTTAGCAGTCATTAAGACCAAACTAAAAGGTCATGCTAGGAATCTCATTAGCACGGAAAATACTATACAGGAAATTAAAGATAAACTCTCGCGAACAGTAAAGGGGGAATCTATTGAGGTACTCTCTGCAAAATTACTAAATCTGCAGCAAAAGAACAAAACAGC
This sequence comes from Drosophila sechellia, assembly GCF_004382195.2. NCBI lineage: Eukaryota > Metazoa > Arthropoda > Insecta > Diptera > Drosophilidae > Drosophila > Drosophila sechellia. The sequence goes on from NW_022611291.1 coordinate 44,549, forward strand.
CAACCTTTACACGGAAGAGGTGGAGCAATTAACAAAAGCTCTAGAAGGTGCTTATATTAGTGATGGTTTGAAACCAGAACTTGCAAACAAATATAGCACGACACAAGCCGTCAAAGCAATGACGAGGAATTGCTCGATTGATAAAGTAAAGGTTATCATGCAAGCAGGCACGTTCAACAGCATGAACGATGCCATATTTAAATTTATAGACAGTTGCACAGAAGCAACTGGACATTCCAACGCTGTTCTGTTCTACCAGAATCAGACTCAGCGCGGCACATACGCGGTCGTTATAACACAAGGGGCCGCCCTTATTACAGAGGCGGTCATCGTTATAACAATACCAATAATAATAATAATAGAGGAAACTTTAAAGGCCGTGGCAACTCGAACCGAGGCCAAAACAACAATAATCAGGGATAAGTAAGAGTAGCCCAAAATAACTCGGGAAACTCCGAACACCCTTTAGCTGCCCATCAATAAATAGATACAAGGTTCACACAATTAATCTTAGCCAAAACATATTTGTTAATTTTGTCAATGTAGAAACAAATAAAAAACTTGTCTTTTTAATAGACACAGGTGCAGATATTTCTCTTCTAAAAGAAAATTCTGATATCTTTAATGATATCCAAGGAAACAATAAAATTAATATTCAAGGAATAGGACAAGAATTAATTCAATCCAAAGGACTGACTTCAATTGAGATACAGACAGGCAATTACATAATACCACACGATTTTCATATAGTAGATTCACATTTCTTAATCCCATGTGATGGAATATTAGGAATTGATTTCATAAAGAAATTCAATTGTCAATTAGATTTTAATCAAATAGAAGATTGGCTCAAGATGAGACCAACTAATTTGAATTTCCCAATATACGTTCCAATAACATACAGCTCTGGTAATAACTCAATACTTCTACCAGCAAGATCCCAAGTTGTCCGAAAAATACAACTACCCTCAAATGAAGATAGTGTTTTAATAAAAAACCAGGAAATTCAAAAAGGCATTTATGTTGCAAACACAGTTGCAACAACCAAAAATGCATTTGTCCGATTGCTAATACAAATAATAAAGATCAAATAGTAAATATAAAAGATCTACAATATGAATCACCTTCGAACTATGACATAGTTCAAACAATCCTGAAGCAAGAGAAAAACTGTCATGTCTCAATTAACACAAAACTTTCCACCACAATTCAAATCTACACTAACAGATTTATGCACCAAGTATAGCGATGTACCATATTCGGACTCGAAATCGAATCAATCACAACAAATAATTTCTACAAACAAAAGCTAAGATTGACAGATGATGAACCAGTATATATTAAAAATTATAGAAATCCTCATAGTCAACTTGACGAAATTCAAGTACAGGTAGAAAAATTAATTAATAACAAGATAGTCGAACCGTCTGTGTCCCCATATAACAGCCCACTTTTGTTAGTTCCAAAGAAATCTCTTCCTGGTTCTGACAAGAAAAAATGGCGATTAGTGATTGACTATCGTCAAATTAATAAAAAATTGTTGTCCGATAAATTGCCACAACCTAGAATTGATGATATTTTAGATCAACTAGGTAGAGCAAAATATTTTTCATGCCTATACTTAATGTCAGGTTTTCATCAAATTGAACTCGAAGAAAGTTCAAGAGATGTAACGTCTTTTTCAACGAGCAATGGCTCATATCGCTTCACGCGATTACCATTCGGTCTAAAATAGCACCAAATTCTTTTCAGAGAATGATGACTATAGCTTTCTCTGGACTTGAACCTTCTCAAGCATTCCTGTATATGGATGATTTAATAGTTATTGGTTGTTCCGAAAAACATATGGTTAAAAACTTGACTGATGTTTTTGAGAAATGCAGGAAATACAACCTAAAGCTACATCCAGAAAAATATTCATTTTTCATGCATGAAGTCACATTTTTGGGACACAAATGCACAGATAAAGGAATCTTGCCAGATGTCAAAAAGGTATGACGTCATCAAAAATTATCCAGTCCCACACGATGCGGACAGTGCTAGAAGATTTATTGCATTTTGCAATTACTATAGACGTTTTATCCAAAATTTTGCCGAATATTCTCGTCACATAACAAGATTATGTAAAAAAGATGTAAAATTCGAATGGACAGCTGAATGCCAGCATGCCTTCGAACATCTCAAATCGGCATTAATTAATCCCAACTTATTACAATACCCAAATTTCAGCAAAGAGTTTTGCATAATAACGGATGCAAGTAAGCAAGCTTGTGGAGCAGTGTTAACTCAATACAAAAAAGGTCTCCAACTTCCAGTGGCATATGCATCAAGAGCGTTTACAAAGGGTGAAAGTAATAAAAGCACAACAGAACAAGAATTGGCAGCAATTCATTGGGCAATAACTCATTTCAGACGATATATTTATGGTAGACCTTTCACTGTCAAAACAGACCACAGACCACTTACATACCTGTTCTCTATGATAAATCCGAGCTCTAAACTAACTCGTATGAGAATTGAATTAGAGGAGTATAATTTTACAGTTGAGTATCTAAAGGGAAAAGACAACTATGTAGCTGATGCGTTATCAAGAATAACCATCAAAGAACTACAAGAAATGACCAGAAATATAAAGAAAGTCACTACAAGATATCAAAGTAGACAAAAATCCTGCGCAGGAGATAAAGAAATAGAATTGCCTAAGCAATCTATAGAAAAAGCTTCAAAGCCCAACGTATATGAAGTCATCAAAAATGACGAATTACGTAAAGTAGTGACCTTGCATATAAAAAATATACTATGTTTCTTTAAACATGTATTAAATTAAATTCATTGAGAGTAGCGCTACTCAACCCGGTGACCCTAATAGAAAAAATTAAAAGAAAAAGAAGCTATATTGTCTACATTTCATGACGATCCAATACAAGGAGGTCACGCAGGCATCACAAAAACCTTGGCCAAGGTCAAAAGATACTATTACTGGAAAGGTATGTCTAAAGATATAACATAAGATACATTAAAAAATGTCAGAAATGCCAAAAATCAAAAGTGACAAGAAATACAATAACTCCTTTAACAATAACAGAGACCCAATAAAAGCTTTCGACAGGGTGATAGTGGACACTATAGGTCCGCTACCAAAATCAGGAAATGGCAATGAATATGCAATCACACTAATATGTGATTTAACTAAATATCTAGTTGCCATACCAGTTGCAAACAAAAGCGCAAATACTGTCGCTAAAGCAATTTATGAATCTTTTATTCTAAAGTACGGTCCAATGAAGACGTTCATTACGGACATGGGAACAGAACATAAGAATTCAGTTATAAATGACTTGTGCAAATATCTAAAAATAAAAAATATAACATCAACTGCACACCATCACCAGACAGTTGGAACAGTCGAAAGAAGTCACCGAACTTTCAATGAATACTATATATACGTTCATACATATCGGTTGATAAAACTGATTGGGACGTATGGCTTAAATATTTCGTATACTGTTTTAACAAGACCCCATCAATAGCACATAACTATTGTCCATACGAACTTGTCTTTGGTAAAACAAGTAACTTGCCAAATCAATTTAATAGCATAACTAGTATAGAACCCATATATAATGTAGATGATTATGCTAAGGAAAGTAAATATAGATTAGAAGTAGCCTATAAAAGAGCTAGAATTATGATATATGAACATAAAGAGAAAAATAAGAAACTTTATGATCAGAAAGCAAGGAACTTAGATATATTAGTAGGAGATAAAGTTCTATTAAAAAACGAAACAGGTCATAAGTTAGACTCCAAATATACAGGTCCGTATAAAGTAACGGAAATAGGAGAAAATAATAACATTATAATAACTAATAATAAAAATAAAAAGCAAACTGTTTATAAAGACAGATTAAAAATTGCGACGTCGTAAATATTTATAGTATGATCATATATAGGCATAAAAATAAAAATAATAATAATAATAAAAAAAAAAAAATTTTTCTTTTTGAGGTTTTACTTAAAAATTCTCACTACATAAATGTACTTAAAACAATCATAGCACAATTTTAATAATGTATAAACTACCTTTAAAATAACTTCATAATATTACGTTATTTTTCAAAAGGAGGGAGATGTAGTATGCACACATATCGATTAACCACTGTATTCATAATACACAATTACATTGTATCACCAAAGACACTAGAATAACAAGATGCGTAACGGACATACATTCGTTTGGCACTATGCAGCCACTTTTTTTGTGAAGGCCAAATTTGCTCTCTTTCCGCTCGCTCACGCTGAGAGCGTAAGAAATGTAAAAATAGAATTTGCTTGCTTGTGTGAGTAAAAACAAGAGACGAGAACGCGTATATGTGTACGTGTTGTGCTAGAAGACGATTTTCGGGCCAAAATCAATTCTGATCGAAGAAACGAATTTACATATTTGGAGTTGTGGCCAATTTCGTAGCAATATGATGAAATAAAATAAAAATTCCCTGACTATTATAATTTTAAAGTTTTTTATATTCGTTTGTTAAAATCGCCGCTCGAATTAGCTACCGTTTACATATTTACCATATATTTTATTCTTATTTTATTTATATTATGTTATATTAATTAATTATTTGTAATATATGTAATATTCGGTACCCAGGGAACACCACGGGGAGGCCATTAGAATTGTAATGGGGTCCTATATTAATTAGGCCTTCGAGTCGACTTGAAATATTTTAATGTATAACATTAAAACATTTCCATGTTCCCCAATTAAGTTATTTTTCTAACTATTGTTTTTTTTTTTTATATTTTGCGTCCAGTTTTCAGTCGCCAATTATTTAAATATAAATTTTTTTATTTATGAGATAGAATGCTGAGCTTAGCTTGCTTTTTTTGTTTATCAGCTATCATCACAGTCCACTTGCAATGCTTAAAAAGCAAAACTTTTATAAGTTTGTTTAAAAAATCTGTTCTATGTGCATAACATTCATTATTTTCATAAAACCATAATGAGAAGGCACTACTTTCATTTGTGCACTTAATGCATTGCTCAACAATAAATTTTTTTATACACATATGTTTTTTATTATTTTTAAAAATATTTTCTAAAACTTTAATGTGTATTTTGCGAATATTAAAAAATAAATCAGATGGTGCCTTTAATTTCCCGAAGTCCGAGTCTATTGAGTAGTTTTTCTCATGTATGAAAAGTTCTGATAATTTCATAGAAATATTTCATAATAATAATAATTATTTTTTAATTTCATAAAAAAATAATAATTTTATTAATAAATAATAAAAATAATAACATTTCATAAAAAATAATAATACGTAGTAGAAAATAAAAATTAATAAAATAAATAAAAATATGAAAACAGTTCGTTGCAAAAGTCATATCGTCAGGCATGAAGTGCGGACACAAGCCCTCAACAATCATTGCCTAATTAATTTTTCTCACGCCGCAAGCTGAATACCCTAATGACAAGTATTCTAATATAAAGTCATTTTCGAAATTCATTTTGTGATGTACATAGATTCGTCTATTACTATTTCTAAGCTTTATTTAAATAATAATAACGTTGAGGCAATGCAAAACAAGAATTTTTCGCATGGTGCCAATTGATAAAAAATAATATAGATTTACAGTCAACGAACTTCTAAGGTGAAGGGCATATTTTGTCAAATTTACAATGCATGAGCATACGTGTGCACACATACAGTTGTCTGCTATCACTGTATGCGTAGAAAAGAGCAGTTTGCTGTAGCGCTCTCCGCTCTTTCTCTCTCGAACAAAAAGTCAAGAGAGCCTGGAGCCACCTCTAGAGCCACAGTCAAAAAATCGCGTGCCAAAAATTTCTATGGCCGTTACTCATCTTGTTATTCTAGTGTCTTTGGTTCAGCCCAAGCGTATGTTAAGGGCAACGTACCTATTTTGCATGATCAGCAGTACTCGCGCTGGCCAAGCGCTGACCGCTAATATGTGTGCCTATAGCACCCCTCCTCCAGCACCTTCGCTCGGCGACAATATATATATGTAGGAAACGCATATAAGCGTCGCTGCGCTGCAGGCTATGCCGGCAGCGCTGCTCCTCGACTTAGGCTAAGAAACCATTGTATGTAGATCGCCAAGAGATTGACGAATTAACTTCGAACGGAGCGGGACCTTCCCTGCTCCGCCAAATTAAATAATTAATAAAATCTTTTCTACGTGGGGCGTAACTACTCTGGGATTTAATTACAATATAATAATATAATATAATATATAATATATAATATATAATATATAATATATAATATATAATATATAATATAATAATATATAATATATAATATATAATATTATATAATATATAATATATATATTATAATATATAATATATATATATATATATATATATATAATATATAATATATAATAAATAATAATATATAATATATAATATATAATATATAATATATAATATATATATATATATATATATATAATATATAATATATAATATATAAATAAAAATATATAATATATAATATAAAATAAAAAAAAAAAAAAAAAAAAATATAATAATATATAATATATAAAAATATAATATATAATATAAAATATAATATATAATATATAATATATAATATATAATATATAATATATAATATATAATATATCACCGACCACGAGAATGCCCGAACAAAGAGAGTCATAAAAAACTAGGGGAAAGCAAGGAGAAATCAAACTGCTTGATGCATATTAGTGCTACCACTCAAAGGAAAAACATATGGTGTGTTGATAGTGGTGCCACGTCGCATATGTGTTGTGACAAGGGATTGTTTACATCTTTCATTAATAAGGAAACATCGATTATGCTAGCAGCTGATAAGTTCGTGAAATCGAGCGGCATCGGGACTGTTATGCTTAAATCACAAAATGTAAACATTGAATTACGAGATGTAATTTACGTTCCATCATTGCATATGAATTTTTTATCAGTGAGCAAGTCCGCGGAGTACGAAAACATAACTACTTTTGATAAAAAGGCGTCGGTGATAAAAAACAAACAAGGTGAAGTGATGATGAGAGCAATGCAAGAAGACAATTTGTATTTATTTACAAGTAGCTCTAAAAACGGTGCGGTTCATTTGTTGAATGATTCTGCTCGCATGGCAACATGGCACAATCGGTTTGGTCATTTAAATTTTCAATGTTTAAAAGAAATCAAGGAAAAAGAGCTAGTAATTGGCATGGACGTTAAAAATATGTCGGTGAATATTAATTGCGACACATGCAATATGGCAAAAATACACGTATTGCCATTCCCACAGAATAGCGAGAGAGCTACGCAAAGTGTACTGGAACTAGTTCACAGTGACGTGTGCGGGCCAGTGAATGTTAGTTCTTTAGGCGGCAACAAGTATTTCGTCACGTTCATAGACGACTAGACTATTCAAGGAAAATATTTATATATTTTATGCATGCGAAGAACGAAGTGTTTGATAAATTCAAATTGTTCAAATCATATGTCGAGTGCCAAACGGGCAAGAAAATAAAAGCTTTGCGAAGTGACAACGGGACAGAATATGTAAACCGGCAGTTTACAGAGTATTTGAACACCTGCGGCATAAAAAGGCAATTAACGGTTCTGTATACACCACAACAAAACGGCGTCGCGGAACGCTCTAATCGAACGATTGTCGAGATGGCCAAAAGTATGCTGATTCATGCGAAATTAGAGGAGTTTTTGTGGGCCGAGGCCGTGTCCACAGCTTCATATTTGCGTAACAGGTGTCCTTCCAAAGCACTCATGGGCGCTACACCCTTCGAAATATGGCAAAATAGGAAGCCATCCGTTAAACATTTGCGAGTGTTCGGATCTTGCGCCTTTGCGCTGGATAATACAAGAAAAAGCAAGTTCCAGGCAAAAGGAAAAGAGTATATATTTGTAGGATACTCTTCAACAGCTAAAGTTTACCGTTTATACGATCGGGAAAAACGTATCATTGTTGCACGTCGTGATGTAGAGGGTGAGTTTGATAACACTGAATCTGAAAAATGCACTACTTCGGAACAAAATAATGACTTCGCTACAAACATCATTCACCTTGAGTCAAACATCCAAGTACCAGAGCAGCAGCGGCAGGCTATGCCATGGTGGTCGAGCAGAGCAGTAATTCTTACGACAGCTATGACTCCGGTGAAGAGGAGGAGGAGTTTGTAAGCGCAAGCGACGAAAAGCAAATTCTCACTGAGGAGGAGATCGTACCAGACGTACAAGAGCAAGAAAGCAACACACCTCGACGTGGACCCGGCAGACCAAAAATTATTCGCAGTGGTCAGTCCGGTAGACCCAGAAATCAATACAACAGCCTCAATTACATTGAAAACATTGAGACGCCACAGTGAGTTGGAGACGCTTTACGGGGCGAGCATGCCCAAGACTGGAAGACGTCAATGCAGAAAGAATATGACGCTCTCATTTCAAATAACACATGGACATTGTGTGATTTACCTCCAGGACAGAAGACCAAAGGATCCAAGTGGGTCTTTCGCGTCAAAAAGGATAAAGAGGGAAATATACAAAAGTTTAAATCAAGACTTGTTGCTCAAGGTTGTGGGCAAAAGATGGGCGTCAACTATTCGGAAACGTTTTCTCCAGTAATCCGCTACGAAACCATCAGAATGCTATTCGCTATAGCAGCAGAAAAACAGCTATGCATGCACCAGGTTGACATATCGAACGCATATTTAAACGGCAGACTTCAAGAAGAAGTGTATATGAGGCAACCACAAAACTTCATTGATGAGAAGCATCCAAACAAATAATATATAATATATAATATATAATATATAATATATAATATATAATATATAATATATAATTTATAATATATATATATTATATATTTTATATATATTATATATATTATATTATATTATATATATATATTATATTATATATATATTATATATATATATATATAATATATAATATATAATATATAATATATAATATATAATATATATATATAATATAAGTTAACGAAAGTTGCACTTGCATCAGGGTTCTCGGCACTCGCTGCCGCATACCTCACCTTGATATGACAACCAACATGCTGTGGTTCTCCAAATAATAGTCAAGATAGTTAAGAGGGTTCGAGTTTACGATTAGCTTTATTTTAAGATTCAGTTCGCGATCTGCTAGCGGTTCCGTTATGTGTCCGTTCGAGACTGACTCCTCTTCTCCCGCCCCGCTGCTTTTATATACGCTTCCCCCGTTGACCCCTCTACACCACCCTGAGTGCGACCAACGGCACTTGTTCCGAATGCACACATACACAAACATGTTACTAGACAGGCCCCGAGTCGCCTGCTGACGGGGCCCGAAAACACGAGAGCCGAGGCTGGTGAGTCCTGACGAAGAGCGCAAGAAGAGGGTTCGTAACTTACACGAACATGTTACTAGACAGGCCCCGAGTCGCCTGCTGACGGGCCCGAAAACACGAGAGCCGAGCGCTGGTGAGACCTGACGAAGGGCGCAAGAAGAGGGTTCGTAACTTACACAAACATGTTACTAGACAGGCCCCGAGTCGCCTGCTGACGGGGCCCGAAAACACGAGAGCCGAGCGCTGGTGAGACCTGACGAAGAGCGCAAGAAGAGGGTTCATAACTCCTCCCCCCTCAAGATCTGCGTCCCGCAGATTAGTGAGCCTTGTTCAGCTCGGTTTGGCCCAATGCTTCTAAGTTTGCGGCAATCTCGCGGACATCGGGCATGCCTTTGGTGGACATCAGCTTCTTCCATAGGAAATAAAAGCCTAGGAATATGCAGATTGCGAGTGCCGCCTCGGTGAGAAGAGAGGCTAGTAGCTCACTGCCATGTTGGACATCTTTTCCAAATTCTTCATGCTCACGTCGTGGACGTATTCCAGAGAAAGTTGAAAGTTGCTGGCCGTTATGTGGCTCAACACGGCCGGCATCGCCATTAGATGACTGACCGAGTAACTGGAATAGTTTTGACCGTTGACCATTATCGTCTCATTGTCGAATTGGATGATAAAGGAGCCGATCAGGTCGTAGTTCTTTGCAGCCGTTCTTAGAGTTCCGTTGAAGTTGGTCAGGAGGAGCATTCCATCGTCGACTTGCTTAACCACTCGTTGGTTACTTCTTTGATATGAGCATTTGGCCTGGCCGCCCTTCAGTAGCCGAGGGATACAGCTAGCCTCCTCCAGTTTTTGCAGTTCCTCGAAGCCGTCGCTTGCGCGGCCAAGACGGCGTTCCAATCAGCAGCATCTGGAGATCCAGCTACCCATTTCCAAGCCGACCCCAGCCAGTCCAGTGAGCGGGATTTGCGCCGCATGCAGAAATCGAGCTTACAAAAAGACAATTCGTAAATATCTGGTCGTCTAAGTTGTTCTAAGACTACGTAGTGTGTGGGGGTACGGTACATTTTGTGTACTTATATTTTTATTTTTTTATATTTCTTATTTCTTATTTCTTATAATCTGTATTTTTTATATTATTTTTTTATAATTTTTTTTGTATTTCTTTTTGTATTCTTAACTCATTTGTTTCGGGAAATTGGGGAAATTGTACTATATTGTTCTAAGACTACGTAGTGTTGGGGTACGGTATTTTGTGTACTTATATTTTTTTTTTTTATATTTCTTATTTCTTATTTCTTATAATCTGTATTTTTTATATTATTTTTTATAATTTTTTTGTATTTCTTTTTTATTTTTAATCATTTTTTTTTTTTTTTTTTTTTTTTTTTATTAATGTTTTTTTTATATAGGGTATGCATGGGTGGAATATTTCAGTAGCTGCCACAACTTACTTTTATTACTTTCGTTATTCTTTTTCTCGTTTCTTTTTTAAATGTGAAAACCACGTCTCAATTTCTTAGATCAGATTTGTGGAAAATTTTTCCTGATCTGGTTTTAACTGTTACCTTGTTGTCTTCCTGTACCTTTTCGCATCTGAACCTCGCTTTTTCCTTTGTTTTTATTTGCTTATTTGCAACAAAAACTTCATCTCCCGGCCATAAGACTTTGGCTCGTCCCTATTTTTATTCCGAGCCATATTACCTCTAATTTGCTTATACTCAATTAAGCCCTTGATGTCCTCTAAAGTCTGCCGCCGGAAATCTGTCAGACCCTGATAGTTTACCCTTGACGAGCGGTCGAAAAAACGTCTGCTGGTTTTCGATTCGTTACCGAGTGAACGGAAGTGTTGTAGCGGTCCACTGCTATGTGTACCAGCTCAACGGGTTTGAAGGTAGGGAGCTCATCTTTAAGGCAACGATAAATTTCTAGGAACGTAGAGTGGAATCTCTCGACTTGACCATTTACTTCGCTCTTCTGGGTTGGAGCATAATACAGATCGATATCTAGAGACCGAAGATAGTTGAGCACTGTGGGGCATAACAACCCTCGCTCGTTATCCGAAACCAAGACCTAGGGGCGGTGAAGTAATGTAGGGCTTCCACCAAGTTTCTCGCAAATGCACAGATGCTTTGACTGCAGATGGAAAAGTTTGGCAAACTTGCTAAATTTGTCAATACAACTTAGGTATAACCTTTTTTCGAGCGCAAAAATGTCGATGTGAAGTATTTCACATGGGTAGTTAGGAATTGGGCGTAGGTTGTAGGTTTGGTTTGTTAGGGTGTCTCTCGTACTTGTAGAGTTTGCAACACTGACATGAGGAAGTTTGCAGACGGATCGTACTGGACATCCGCGGGAAATAATATTTTTCTAAAAGTTGGAGACGAATCTCCGTAGGGCCCCTATGTGCTCTACGGTGTTCTTTTTCAATTATTTCACAAATTTCCTCTGCGCCAGACACGTCCGCCACTAGGCGCTGCGTTATCCGAATTTTGTATAAAAGAAAATTCGTTAAGCAGATGGACTGAAAGCGTTGCAAATGTGCTTCCGGGATTTTGACGCCGTTAATTATTACAGGTCGTAGACACGATTGTAACGAGTTGGTTAAATCGGCAAGTGATCCGTCTTTGAGAGGAATCAGATGGCGAGTATAACCTGGGAACGGGTGCTCGCATAAGTATTCTGACCTGGTTGTGTCAAAAATGAGTTGATTCTTGAAAACGTTGATTGGAGATTCAACGTGGGGAATCAATCGTGAACTGTCATGTGAAGCGCTATGGGCAGTAGCCAAAGACTGCATGTCATCCTCGGGATTAGCATCTAAATCGGTACTCAACTGGTTAAGCTGAGGCGGAATGCGTGAAAGCGCGTCAGCCACCACATTAGATTTCCCAGGCTTGTAGATGAGTTCGCAGTTGTATTCCTCTATACGAGCCTTCCAGCGTTTTAGCTTCGCATTGAAATTTCTGTTGCCTAGGGCAAACGTTAGAGGTTGATGGTCAGTATATACTTTAATAGTACCAGCGCCATATAAGTAAGCCCGAAGATTGTCCAATGACCAAATTATCGCGAGCATTTCCTTTTCGATAGTAGCGTAGTTTTCCTCCGTCTTATTTAATGAACGGGAAATGTACGCTATCGGCCTATCTCTACCCTGGTCGTCCTGTGAGAGGACAGCTCCGATGGCCCAGTTAGAAGCGTCCGTGGTTAGATGGAAAGGTTTAGTGAAACATGGGAACGCCAGTATTTCAGAAGAACAGAGAATTGATTTTAAATCATTAAAAGACTGTAGAGCCGTCTCGTCTAATGTAATTGGCACTTTGCTTGATTGTGAAGACTTTATATTAGCGTACAATCCACGCGTCAAGTTTGTAAGGGGCTTTGCTACCTTCGCATAGTCCTGAATGAACTTCCTGTAGTACGAGGTCATGCCTAGAAATCTTTTAACTCCTTAACAGAGGTCGGAGGAGGCATTTCGCTAATCGCTCTGACCTTTTTCGGATCTGCCTTAATGCCATCGGCCGTGACGATATATCCTAAAAATTCTACCTGCGTGTCTAAAAAATGCGACTTCTCAAGGTTCACTTGGAGGTTAGCTTTTGATAAACTCGCTAATACCAATCGGAGATTTTTCCAGTGTGTGTCATAATCTTCACTGAAGACGATGATATCGTCAATATAAACGTAGCAGACCTTGCCAATATGCTCGCGCAAAACATCATCGATCATTCTTTGGAAGATTGCAGGTGCATTCTTCAAACCGAATGGTAGACGGAGGAACTCGTACTTTCCATTTAGAGTAGAGAAAGCTGTCTTTGGAATGTCACTTTCCTTCATGTGGATTTGATGGAATCCAGAAGTCAAATCTAGGGTGGTAAAGTATTTGGCATTGCCAAGGCTGGCTAGCGTAGCGTTTATATCTGGGATGGGGTAAGTGTCGGGTATGGTGACGGTATTTAACCGCTTGAAATCGACTACCATGCGATATTGTTTTTCTCCGTTTGGTTTATGTTTCTTCGGGACTATCCAGATAGGGGAATTGTAAAGGCTATTAGAGGGTCGAATTATACCGTCCTGCAGCAGTTCATCGATTTGACGTTCGACTTCTCCGCGCATGTTGACTGGGTAAGGATAACTTTTAGCATAGATCGGGTCTTGTGTGTTTGTCCGGATTTCAGCCTTGACGGCCGTCTCCACGGACATTCCAGGTAAGGGGGGCTCGAAGATGCGGGGAAATTCCCCGAGAAGGGAATTCAAATTTCTTGTGTACCATCTGGGTGTTCGGCGGCGAGTAGCGGGTTAACGTTTATTGAAGCTCTCGCCAAAGAGGGATTTTAATTCCTGGGGTTATTATCAAACAATTGTTTTTCCTATCCACTATGGCTTTTAAGTCTTTGAGAGTATCGTCGCCAATGATACCATCAAAGGAATGTAAATTCGGTAGTACGAAAAAGGTAATATCCGAGTCGTTCCCTAGTGGTTTGAAGAATTTACCAACTAGGCGGTGCGTTATCATGATGTTACCCGCAGCGGACAGTACGGAGAAGGGTTTACGGACTGTGGTACACCCGGCTGCAAGTCTTCGGCTAATAAAGTTTTTGTTCGCCCCCGTGTCGATCAAAAACTTCAGCCTTTCTCCCCTCTCCGTAGCATACTCTAAGTACGGTACACTGGAGAGGCGTTGGTCATAAAATTTGCCCCTCCCTCAGTCTCAAGGTTATGTGGAGCATCTGTAGCTCCTTCCACGTTTTTCTGCGGAGGATAATTGTTGCTTCTCTCGACAACTTGAGACTCGTCATCATAGTAACCTCGTGTGAACGTCCTTGGTTATCTCCACTAGCCGCGGGGCTAGCGGGGGTGGTGCCAATTCCATGTGGTACAATCTTTGTGCCTTTCGGAATGGGTTGTTTCCTTCGGACATTCTCTTAATACCGGAGCCTTCTTCCTGGCGACCACTGTATCCTGATTGGTAAGATTGACCCGACCGATTGGATTCCATTTTTATGGCCTGTCTAGGACCCTGAGTTCTGTAGGAGTTTTGCCGAAATCTGCCTGAACCAGGAGAAAAAGGGGTTCGGAACGGTGGCCTGGCCTGATGTTGATATGGGCCTGCGAATCTTGGGGCACCTGACGGTTGATATTCTGAGCTGTGAAATTTCTTGACATTACATTCTGCAATCCCATACAAAAAGAGTAAGCCTCTGGTAGATTCTTCGGGCTGCGGACAAGTAAGTGTTTGGAACAATCTCCCCCCACTCCTCGGATAAAAACATCCAAAGCCTTGTCTCTATAGGTTTCTATCAAAGCGTTGACTACTTCACGAGGGTGGTTTCTGGCCTTCAAGTTATTTAAGATCAACGAGAGATGGCCATTAACGTCCATATAGAACCTATCTAGTGGTCTAGAACCTTGGGACATAGCGCCGAGCTCATGCTCAAGCGTACGTAAGTCTCGTTTGTCTGCGTAATGCAGCGCCAAGACTCGTTTATGTCGTCCAATCGTCGTCTTGGACGCCATAGGCCGCCAAGGCCATGTCGGCGTGTCCCTTATTTTCTGTCTAATATGCAAGACAATTGCCCTATACAGGGGTCTGGTTTTAATCAAGTCATAGTCGGTCAGTATTGACTGTGCCCTGTTTATCCAAGACAGGTAAGCCTCCTGCCGTCCTTCGAACGCCTGCAGTTCTTTGACGCAGTCAGGGAGGACCGATATCTCTCTCAGCTCATACTCGGTGCGTGCGCGCACCAGGGGTTGCGGTTGGTCGACCGTAGGGTCAGCGTTCCCGCGCTCCTGTTCTAAAATAGCCAACCTATCATTATTTTCTTAATATCTTCCTTAATGCCTGTCACCACGTTGGTCAGGGCATTGAGGGACTCGCTAAGAGCACGCAGGGTCTCTTCCATTTTGATTTTTAGTTTGCGTTGGAAGATGCAGGAAGTTTTCAAGGTAACAGAATTCGTTATTACTTTACGGAAATGTGAGACAGCGGTTTTAACCGATAAAAAGAATATCTGTTCTTCTTTGCTTTTTCTTTATTTCTCTAAATTTAGCAAATATGGCAATAAGTTTAATGAAATATTTCACTCACCCTTGTATGCTCTTTATTAGTTTTCGTCGTTTAGGTTGTACCCCTACAGCATGAATATTCTATTGGGATAAGTAAAAAAAGGTGAATTAGTGTATTGTAGAGAATTTGTATTTTATTCATTTCGTTTCGGGAAATTGGGGAAATTGTACTATACTTGTTTTCCTTTGAATTGTGGTGTTGTGCATGTGTTTATACAATTTTTCGTGCGCTATTGCATTTTGCAATATTTTTTCCTTGCGTGCGTGCTGTTACAGTTTTTTATTGATGACCTCTAATTTATTTCGGCACTGGGCACGGTGGTTCCGTAGTATCCCTTTTGGCTGGTTGCCTACTAAGGTACGGCCGCCACACAACTTGTTGGGCGTTTTTTTTGGGTGCATTCCCACCACTTAACGTATCCAACAAGCTGCCACACACCACCTTATCACTCTGGGCGCTCATATTACTCGTACTGCCGCAGGTAAACTGCTGCAATGGTTAATTATTGGTTTATTATACACAATCTTTTGCACTCGCGAATTGGCAAGGAGAAAAAAAATTTTCCCACAAGCCGTACCGCCGCAGTGGGTTGATCGTGTTTTAATTATGTTATAGGTATCGTACAACTTTTGCGCTCGGCATGGACGACGTGGCGTCCTCCGGTAGCGGGTCGTTGTTTTATTAATTTAAATTAGGTCTTGGCGCAACATAGGTTTACATTTTTATTTTAGAAATTTTACACCTTTTATTGAATTATGCAATATTTGTTGCGCCCCGGGATGGGCGTAGTTCCCCGGCAGCGGGTAATTGCTATTTTATCATTTTATACAAGCTCACGCAACACTTCTTTTTCTTTTATGGATTTCAGATCTTAATCTGACTTATGCCACCACCACTATTTTATGCACAAATTTCCACAATTTTTTCGTATCACTTTTATCGGCCGGACATTGCCGGTCCCTGTTCGGGCGCCAGTTAACGCAAGTTGCACTTGCATCAGGGTTCTCGGCACTCGCTGCCGCATACCTCACCTTGATATGACAACCAACATGCTGTGGTTCTCCAAATAATAGTCAAGATAGTTAAGAGGGTTCGAGTTTACGATTAGCTTTATTTTAAGATTCAGTTCGCGATCTGCTAGCGTTCCGTTATGTGTCCGTTCGAGACTGACTTCCTCTTCTCCCGCCCCGCTGCTTTTATATACGCTTCCCCCGTTGACCCCTCTACACCACCCTGAGTGCGACCAACGGCACTTGTTCCGAATGCACACATACACAAACATGTTACTAGACAGGCCCCGAGTCGCCTGCTGACGGGGCCCGAAAACACGAGAGCCGAGTGCTGGTGAGTCCTGACGAAGAGCGCAAGAAGAGGGTTCGTAACTTACACGAACATGTTACTAGACAGGCCCCGAGTCGCCTGCTGACGGGGCCCGAAAACACGAGAGCCGAGCGCTGGTGAGACCTGACGAAGGGCGCAAGAAGAGGGTTCGTAACTTACACAACATGTTACTAGACAGGCCCCGAGTCGCCTGCTGACGGGCCCGAAAACACGAGAGCCGAGCGCTGGTGAGACCTGACGAAGAGCGCAAGAAGAGGGTTCATAACTTATATTTTGTTCATTTTGACTGTGATATTTTGTTTTTCCAGTATTGTTTTTATTTTATCTATTTCTTGTTCATTTAGGATGAACTTGGGAATTATATTTATTTTCGCCAATAGCATATGTTATAATTAATCCTATTTAAATGTTGTATTTCTTCCAGAAGGGTATCTTGTAAGTTTAAGTGTTTGTAGATTTTGTTTTGTGAGGTATCAAAGAATTTTGCTTATTAAAAATTTGCTCATTATTTATATGGTCCGTAATATTTTCAAGCCGGATAAGTATTTTCGTTGTTAAACACTTATTGTTTTTGGGAGATTGTCATTATGACTTCGGAATTTTTCTTTATATTGTCAAGTTCTCATGTATTTTCTTTATCGTCGTTGGCATCCATATTGCCGGTAACAACCTTTACTAGACTACCCAATCCGTTAACCAAACCACGTTTGTTTCTATATGATGGTGTAAGGGCTTTGAGCTTTACTTGGGCTTGGGTTAATTTGGCTTTTAAAATTGTGACGGAGTCCGTCAAAGTGGAGTCGGGGTTAAATTTATTAATGGTCAGATGAAATTGTTCCATACATTGCTGTAGTCTTGTAAGTTAATTACATGACTAATTATTTGTACCTCTCAATTAGTAAGGCTTTCCTAGTTCTATCCTGGCTATAGGGGTGTTATCATTTAAATAATGGACATGGATAGCCTGAGTTGGCACAAGGGTGACCCTGAATGGTAAGTTAAGAGGTAGTGGGATCAGTTATTATCAGTGTTAGGTACGTTGTTGCTTTTGTCCTTTTCAAGACTGTTTTTCGAATTTTTGATTTGTGTAGTTTTTGATTCCTAGTAGTTATCAATGTATGACCTTTGTCGTGTTTGACTTTGTGAATCGAAAACCTGGTTGTAATCTTATTACGTATGTTTTCCTTCTTAAGGATAAAGTGTCTGGTTGTAGGTCTACAGGGTCTGTTCATTAAATATTAGGGTTCTCCTAACTACGTCATTTGAGTGTTTGTCCGTGATCCGTGATGAGGGGGTACAACTTCTCGCGAAATTCATTTAATTTTGTTAAGTAGTCGTGTTCATTATTGAACTGGATTGCTTGGTTGAATATATGAGTACGTCCGTTAAATTGAACTATTTATATATATGTCGGCGCATACTTTTGTAAGCTGGTGGATGTGCTAGAATATTTCACAAGAATAATAATTCTATCAATTCGGGGAAATCATTGGTATGTCATCATATTGTATTGTGTGTTAGAATATTCAAGAAGTACAGTAATTTCATCATTTCGGGGAATTTCATCATATTACATTATTGCATACTGCGTTGCTATTGGTCGGCTGTATTTTTTGTAGCTTTGGCATCTCCCGTTACAGCGCGCGGCGGCAGCGTGTGGTCGCTGTCGCCGAGTGTGGTTCGAAGGATAGCACGGAGAAGAAGTGAGTGACACAAATTAATTGTGTGTAGATCTTCGGTGCGTTCGAAACTCGCTGCGCGAAATGGAGAATAATAATTGTGCTCCGACATATACGAATATATATATAGGGGGTATGTTTAGTCGCAATTGAATAGCGTTATTATATGTATTAAGGTTTCGGACATTATCTCGTCATGTTCGCTACTGAGTTTCTGTTGCTTTCTGGCGTCAAGTATTATTCTGTAAATCTCAGTTAGTGTCGAGTGAAGCCGTTCAACGGGAGAGTTACTAGAGGATTGTTGAAAGGACGTAACTTGTAGGTCAATGTTAAATTGAGTACAGAACTTATTGAACATATCGCTAGCGAATTCTGATCCCTGATCATAGATCAGCTTTTTGGGAATACCAAATTGAGAATGAAATGTTTTAAGGCTTTAACTACGTTAATACAATTCCTATTAGCTATAGGGCTGCGGCTGCCTAACTTAGAAAATTTATCGATAATAGTAAGGTTATAATTTTTGTTAATGGTATAAATATCATGTGTAAGATGTCCAACGGTTTTGAAGGTAGTTCGGGTATTTGTAGGTGATCTTTTGAGGTGTCTGTCATATTTTAATTTTAAACATGTTTGCATTTCTTAATTAACTGAGTTATTCTCTCTTTCATATGTGGGAAGAACTGTTGTCGTTTTATGTGTAAATATGTTTCATCGATCCCTCGATGGTTACTATTACAGTGATAGTCGGTTATAAATTTTTAGATCTCCGTACTATCAGTTATTTCGGGGATGACGATTAAACATCTAATAAGTTTAAATTTACTGTGGGCTGAGAAGTAGGTTTGGTACCACCATTTGAAAAATGTGGTCGGGGGCAAATACCGCGCCAGACTTGTTCGGTTTTAACGACTGCCTAAGAATGAAGAATTCCCTCCTAAGTTTTGTTTAAACGGGGTCAGTGTGGCGTAATTTGTATTTGGGGTTATTTTGAACAGGAGCTGAATATTAAAATCATTAAGGGGTTTCTCTGAAATGGGGCAAATATTTTGAGGAATCGATAGGGCTTCGTTATGGTTGACAGAGGCCTCTGGTCTACTGAGAGCATTAGCGATTACATTTTGAGAACCTTTCTTGTAGACGACTTCGAAAACGTACTCCTGAAGCTGGAGTCTCCCACTAACTATTTTAGAATTAGGGTCCTGAAGTATTGACCGCCCATATAATGGCCAGCATTTCCTTCTCAATTGTGGAATAATTTGTTTCCGCAGTTGACAAGGTTTTACTAGCAAATCATACGGGCTATCACTATGCACCGGACCTTGGGATAGGACAGCTCCATTGCGAAATTACTTGCGTCCGTGGTTAGTGTAAAAGGTTTTGTAAAGTCCGGGTATTGGAGGATTGGGTCGTTAGAAAGTAAGGTTTTGCAATATTCAAAGGCCTTTTTGAATTCGTCATCTATTATGATCGATTTTTTGTTACCCTTTAATTTTTCTTCATGGGTTCGGTTAGTCTCGCAAATCTCTGATGAATTTCCTGTAGTAACCCAACAAACCTAGGAAAGACTTAATTGACTTTTTACTGTGGGGACATGGAAGTTTTTATGGCTTCGATCTTATGGGATTTGGCTAACACCTTCTTGTGAAACAATGTGGCCAAGGAATTCTGTCTCCGCCTGAGGATAGGATTTGGTGAGTTGTATTTAAAGTTGGCAGATCTGAGTCTTCCAAAAATAGTTTTCAAGTGTATGAGGTGTTCTTGTAAGGAAGTTGAGAAAATTATTATATCGTCTAGGAAACTAGGCAAATAGTTCCGATAAGGTTCCAAAAATATTGTCCATCACCCTTTGGAAGGTGGCTGGGGCATTTTTGAGGCCAAACGGCATTCTAATGACGTCGTAGTGACCCCAGTCTACTGTAAATGCAGTTTTGGGTGTGTCGTCGGGATTCATTTCTATCTGATGGAATCCACTTGCCAGATCAAGTGTGGAGAAATATTTAGCTTTGCCCAATCTGTCTAAGATGTCCGCGATGTTAGGTATTGGATATCTATCGGATATAGTCTTCTCGTTGAGTTTTCTATAGTCGATAACTAGACGCCATTTCTGCTCTCCGTAGGAGTGATTTTCGTTGGAACAACCCAGACGGGGGCACTGCACGGGGAATAACTGGATTTGATGATGTCCTGATTTAACATTGCCTCTATTTGTTTTTTGACTTCCTCCTTATGGATGTAAGTATACTATAAGATTTGTATGAATGGGGGTGTCGTCCGTGGTCCTTGTTGGTGAAGGTCAATGATTGTCTTCATTGTAGAAGATATCTAGATAACTTTTGCAAAGTGAATGTAGGCCTTGTTTCTCTTCAGAGGAGAGGTGATAGACGTCAAGGGCTTGTAAAGACGCCGCGGAGTTTTGGGCTGTGGGGTGTCTGAAGTGATACTTAAAAGTTCAACATTGTTGGCTGTGGAGTATGGCATGCTTTTTATCGGGCTCTCGAGGTATAATAACTGATCCATCTCGCTATAGTTTGTGATAAAAAATTAGCAGTATTGTTTTGGGAATTATAAATCCCGTCTGATATTATTAAGTCATTATTGATTGTAATTGAATCGATGTAAAAGTCGCCCTGTGTCTGTGTCAATTAAAAACTTCAGGGGGTTGGTCTGGGATAGTTTGATTTTATAAAAGGAAGCGAGGGGCTGTGCGTGGCTGGGCTTATGTACCCTGTTGGTTTCCCGAGGCCGTTTGTTGAAAATTGAATCAGGTTGAGGGTTCTCATCTATATTATACAAACTATGTGAAGGTGCTCGGAAGGGGTTTGATGTATTGGCCCGGTTTCATTGGTGCCGATGGGATGTACGATTGTGTGAATTAAATGGTCTATTTTGGCTAGAGTTAGAGTTAGAGTTAGAGTATGGTCCCTGTGGTCTGATTCATTGGGTCTCTGCTCTGGTCTGTGGTTCGCTTGTTTTGTGGCCCTGTAAAGGTCTGCTCTATTTGGCATTGCTCGAATGCCTGTTCAAGTGTAGAAGGGGACTTTATCCTGACGAAAGTCTTGAGAGGTTCCTTCAAACCAGTCATAAAAGCATTGAGACAAACCTCGTTGTAGACAACCTTTTTTGCATCTACAACGGTGTTGTTGTGTTCGCTGTTCTTGAGTATAGAGAAGAGTTGGCTTTTCAGCTTTGATATACCAAGAACAGTTGGCCCAAGGTCACGTTGTCCGAAAAGTGTTAAGCTCGCTTAAACAAGTTGGCCTCACTTTTGCTTTTAATCTCATCCCAAACCAAGGGGGTATTCGTCAGTTCCAAGGCTTCGTCGGCCCTATCAATAATAGGCTTGAACGTAGTTGAAATTAAGGAGCTAAGACACTGACAGTGGGCGCCAGAGGGGATGGAGTGGGACGGGCAGATTCGTTTCCCGAGTCCATTATGGGGGTTTGGGAAGGTATTGATTTGGGTTTTCCGAAACGGGGGAAGGGAGTCAGGACGTCTAACGGGATGTGGGGGCCTATTAATGTTTGGTGGAACTCCAACAACTGAACGTGTAGTCTTCCTAAGGTTGTAAACGAACTTTTTGACATTAAGTTTGAGGTTACTTAATATATAGTATGATCGAAAAATAATGAACAAATTTCTTGTTTACTAGAGTGTATGGGTGTGTATATATGATGTGTATAGGTGTCTATCTTTGGCTTTATTATTTTCCTTTTAACTCTGCAATGTGATTAATATTAGTATTTGTTTGATATACAAAATTACGCAATGAAAGGAAACAAAATATATATATATGTCGACTTCTTTGGTACATTGTCTTGGTTATTTTGAATGTGCAATACATGAGCGAAGCAACCCATTGTAGAAGAGTGAAAGGCGAGAACACTTGACGATACTCAACGTTCACTCCTTACCTCGCCACCCAGACATGGGTGCGCAACTACAGATGCAGCGTCGTTGTCGCTGTGGTACGCAGAATGAGCCTCGCTTGGTTTAAATATGATATTTGTTTATGTTTTGTTCTTCGCCGACGTATGGCGGTGTACGTTTGAGTGTACAATGTATTAAAAGAGGCTTTGGTCTTTGTTAGTTTATACCACAGTGGCATGGTGATCAGCGTTTGATTCCATGCCAACGAGGCGGTACAGTACGCGAATGTATTGGATTGTAGTTGGTATTGTATGTTCAAATATATAAGTGTATATAGAGGCTTTGGCGATTCGTTGGCCAGCGTATGTAAGTACGATGATGTGATGTTCAGCGGTAGATTCCACATCAGCGCGGCAGTACGGTACGCTTGCACCCCTTTTTCTTTTTTTTTTATAAAAAAATTATGACGTTTGGCGCATATGTACTACAGATGACGTGATGACGTCGATAGATTCCACGTCAGCGCGGCAGTACGGTCACTTGCATTTGTCATTGAAAATTTATGGTGTTTGGCAGCGTATGAACATACCGATGGCGTGATGATCAGCGATAGATTCCACGTCAGCGCGCCAGTACGGTACACTTGCACTTTTTAATGAGAATTATGGTGTTCGGCAGCGTATGAACATACCGATGGCGTGATGATCAGCGATAGATTCCACGTCAGCGCGCCAGTACGGTACACTTGCACTTTTTAATGAGAATTATGGTGTTCGGCAGCGTATGAACATACCGATGGCGTGATGATCAGCGATAGATTCCACGTCAGCGCGGCAGTACGGTACACTTGCATTTGTCAATTGAAAATGTATGGTGTTTAGCAGCGTATGAACATACCGATGGCGAGATTATTAGCGATAGATTCCACGTCAGCGCGGCAGTACGGTAGACTTGCATTTTTTTTTTGGTATTTTTAGCGTTGTGTGTTTGAATGTATGTTTGAGTTTCATTTGGTACTTCACAGCTTCAACTTTGTTTTATAAGAATTTGTTTCTAGTCACTTTCAGTCGACATTTTGAATATAGCTTGTTTCGTTTCTTAATGTTTACTTACAGGTAGGTGATTATTAATAGGTAGGGCATCCTACCGGCTGCGCCAGTTAAGTCCGTGCACTCGAGGGTGGAGCCTTTTGCAAAGATATGATGTGTATATGTATGGGGCTTTAAGCTTTCAGCAGATATATGTGGTAGAAGACTTGCAATAAAATGCGACCGACTTTCTTGAAGTTCAAAACCAGAGTGGAGTTTATTGTCAGAACTACTACTACTACTTGAGTACTCGGTTTCCATCTTATACATAAGTACATAGGTTCTTAATTGTAAACATAATGAACATGCTGACTCGGCATTAGGCTAGCCGGGACAATGTTGCAGTGCATTTTGTGTGCAATGTCAGCATTCGGCTGGATGCGGTTTTCCAGTTGCCGTCTTCCCGGTTGAGTGTCCGACGATTTGTTTAGAGGCGTGGGGGTTTAGGGGGTGGGGTGGTAACTCGGCGCCGTCTGCACTGTTGTTCTTGTAACTGCGTACCGCACTTCTGTCGTCATGTTCGCCGTTACTTTTGTTGTGCGCACAGTGCTCTTCTCATTCTCCGTCTTCGTTGCTATCTCCAGCTTCGCGTCACTTTCGTCGTCTTTATGCTCTCCGTCTTTTGCGTATTTGTTTTTCCTTTTTGAACATTATTATTGTTGCTTGCCGTAGAATCTTCTTCCTCGCTTTTTAAATAAATTTCAATTGATTTCGCTTTTCGTTTTATATTATTCAAACGCAAAATCAATTCTCTTTTTGTTCCCGTGGTCGGTTCTTTTACTTCGCTTAACCACCCTTTTAACTGTTCCGTCGATGCATTGCTTATATTTTATTTTCTTTGGCTCCTGATCGCCCACTTCTGATATTGTAGAGGTACTATAAGCCCTCTTATGTAATTAAAACAGGAACGCAGGATTTAGCCTCTTCAGTTTATTCGGTACTTTGCATTTCCAGCTATAGCATTCGACTGACTCCCTCTGCGTTAGCGATCTGCCTCTATGCTTGTTGCTACAGAGCCGATGTTTCGAAACAGAAGAGAAGGCCACACTTAATGTTTATATACTTAATGTTGCTAATGTAGCCTACTACAATTCGACCATCCTGACATTTAAGATCACCTGATCTTGTCGAAATTTTCTAACTTATACTTATTACATTGTTCTTAATATTTTTTTTTTTTTTTAAGTGTTCCATATAGCTTGTCCCACTGTATTTCGTTTATTCTCGCCACATTCTTTGTTGCTTTTCTCACCCCGCCATCTTCGTGCCGTCTTCGTCGCCGTCTTCGCTGTCGCAAACTTCGTTTTCGTCGCTATTCCCGTCGCCGCTGTTGTTGCTGCGGCCGCCGTCTGCACTGTTGTTCTTGTAACTGCGTACCCGCTTCTGTCGTCATGTTTGCCGTTACTTTTGTTGTTGCGCGCAGTGCTCTTCTCATCGCGTCTTCGTTGCTATCTCCATCTTCGCTGTCACTTTCGTCGTCTTATGCTCTTATGCTCTCCGTCTTTTCCGTTATTTCTTTTTCCTTTTTGAACATTATTATTGCTGCTTCCGTAGAAATCTTCTTCCTCGCTTTTTTATAATAATTTCAATTGATTTCGCTTAAATTAAATTTTAAAATTAAATTATTGTTAATTGTTAAATTATTCAAACGCAAAATCAATTCTCTTTTGTTCCCGTGGTCGGTTCTTTAATTCACTCAACCACCCTTTTAACTGCTCCGTCGATGCATTGCTTATATTCATTTGTTTTTTCTTTGGCTCGTGATCGGCCAAACTTCTGATATTGTAGGGGTACTATAAACCCTCTTATTTAAATAAAACAGGAACGCAGGATTAGCTCTCTTAAGTTATTCGGTTCTATGCATTTCCAACTTTAGCAATCGTCTGACTCCCTATCCGTTAGCGATCTGGCTCTATGCTTGTTGCTACAGAACCGATGTTGCGAAACAGAAAGAATGCCACCCAAAAGCGAACCATGACTTAATGTTTATACACTTAATGTTTATATACTAATGTTGCTTTACAAACTTATGTACCTCTAGCCTACTACAGTTTTAAGTTTGGTTTTAAGTTTGGTTTTAAGTTTAGTTTTTAAGTTTTAAGTTTCGGAATTAAAATTTTTTAATTAACTATGTTTCTGCCCGCACGGGATTTTCTTTTGAATGCTATTTTCACGTAGATTCTTTTGCGATCTCGAAAAATGTTTTTTTGAATCACTATTGTAAGCATATGGCAACCTTGCCTGTCAAGTAGGGGGTAACCAGGGAGAACAGATGGCCATGCAATGGTGGTAGCTCAGTCGTCGTCGAAGAGCAAGCTGTCGCGCAGCGTCTGTACGCGTGATCATATTTAATTCATTTAATATTTCATGTATCTAATTTCATTTAATAAACTTATATTGCTCAATCTCATTGCCTCACACACTCCTAAAGCCAATTCCTCCTTACAGTTCAGAAGTGGGATGATAATGAGCAAAGACAGACAGTAGCGAACGCGTTGGCAAAGAATAACGGAACTTAGTTACGATTGAAACATATGTACGTAGATGCAAGCGTTGTATCTATCAGTGGTTGATACGAGTATATATGTATTTTTCTGCAAGCGGTGTGAATATACAAGCGGATTTCATACAAACGGTATAGGCATACAAAAGGCGGGCATATTGACAACGTAACGCAACGAAAGAACGAACGAATCGCAACGTAACCGTGCAAACACAATCACGCAAAACGCAACGCTAACGTAAGCCTGCGAAAATATTTCCGAAAGCGAAACGTAAACACGTACGCCAATTCGGTATATAAATAAATTACGCGATGTTAAATAAGACATAAAATAAAATGAAAATTACAGAACGAAAGTCGATCAGTTAAAGTTCCTGTTGCGGGAACGAGAGTAGCCCACAACTGCATCGCGAGATCAATTAGTTTCAACGCTTGAAGACCCACGAAAATCTGACGAAATCGAGTTTTGTGTTTCTTTCGCGAATGAAGATATGACGACAATGACGGTGTAGCACAACTTCAGGCAAGATGAGCCAACTTTGTGAGATGATGGCAAATTATTAGTTCGCAAATTGCTGCGACATATGCAACGCAAGGTGCACAGGCGGCTGCAGCCAACGTAATACCTGTACCACCGAGTCCAACAGCTGAAATCGTACACACTAGCAGGATTACATGACATGCATCGGTCATGGAATCGGTCTGCTATTATCGATTGCCCGAACTGGGTTAAAGACCGAGAGCTACAAAAATGCATTGTGACCACAAAATTTGCAACGATGAAACAGATGCGGTCCACGCCAAACGATGCAATGTGCAATGCAAATTCATGGTATTTGTGGTGGAGTACGCATTCTAAACGAAAGCATCATCATAGAACTGATCACCGAATAATACTGTCACCGAAGCACTGATTTATATAGATTTTCTTATCGGATAGGATATCCTTGTTAACCCAAATCTTACGCTGAAGTTTGATACTTTTACGGAATGATGACTTTGAGGAAACGAGCAACACAGCTAGTATCTCACTTCAAGAAAATTAACTAATCTTCTTTCTAATATCGACAATAATGACGATAAGACACGCATGCAGAACTTACTAGAAGATATGCCGATGTCTTTTCCTCTGGCCTTAAAGGAATTGGAAAACTAATGTGTCGAAGCTGAAATTGAAGAGAAGATAAATAAGCAGTGGCCCAAGCGCCATAACCGAATTCCTGAACCTAAGCGTGATGTTGTGAACGCTATGATTGACGAGCTCCTCCAACACGATATATTGCAATCAACATCTGAGTATGCGAGCCCAGTAGTTTTGATTAAAAAGAAGAACGGAGGCGATCGACTGTGTGTTGACTAACCGACGTCTGAACAAGTTGATCAAGAAAGAAAATTTCCTGTGCAAACATTGAAGAACGTTTACAAGAAGCGAAACGATTCAAATTCTTTCTACGTTGGATTTGAAAAACGTATATTATAAGTATTCACCCGAGAGTCGCAATTTACCGTATTCATTACAACCGACGAATGTATGAATTCAAACGAATTCATTGGGTTAAAGAACGCACGGCGGCTTTTAATCGATTGATGGCTGAGATACAGAACGTGTCGAAGGGAGATATGCTGCATTATGGACGACATATTAGTTGGCAGCCATTCGTTACCGAGATGTAATAAAACTTCAACGTATACTGCAAGTGCTACGAGAATTTGGCCTCACCCTGAACTTTGACAAGTGCGAATTGTACAAAGCAGACAATTTCATTCTTGGGGCACCAGCTGCGCGCAACCGGATAAGTCCATGGTGAAGTCAAAACCAATGCTTGCAGAGTTTTCCACGTCTAAGGAACGTTTCGGATGTACGAAAATTCCTAGGGCTTAGCGGATACTTTCGAAATTTATCCCGCATACGCCATTATTTCCGAGCCTTACGCAAGCTACTACGCAAAGACCAGCCGTTTAAATGGTAACCACAGAGGATGACGCATTCAATGAACTTAAACAACGCCTTATATCGAAGCCTGTTCTTATTAGCTACGACGTCAGCGCAGAACACGAAATACATACTGATTCTAGTTCTGTTGGTTTAGCCGGAGTTCTATTGCAAAAGGAACATTATCAGTTAAAGCCAGTAGCCTATTATAGCGATCGACGACATACAGCGGAAAGAAGTTCCACAGCTACGAGCTATAAGCTTTGGCTGTTGTCGAGTCCACTGGAACGTTTCAAGTATTATGTCTATGGGAAACAAATTCGAGTCATCACTGATTGTAATGCGTTAAGAACAACGAATGGAGAAACGAGAGCTGTTACCCCCAATTGCCAGATGGTGCTACGCATCCAAAAATTCGATATTGAGATACGATATTGAGATATGAGATACTGCATCGCTCAGGAACCGTATGGAACACGTCGATGCCTTAAGCCGGACACCATATGAAGAATTCGCTGAAATGAGAAGCTGACCTAAAGATATTCAATGACCGTCATTGATGAAGCCGATTGGTTGTTTGCTGTACAATTGCAGGACGAGAAAATGAAATCGAATTGCAGCGAAATGATCGCTAAGAAGATCACTGAGAACGATGAGTATGTCCTTGAACTTGGTCGCTTATATCGCAAACAAACAACAAGCACCTTTGGGTTGTACCCAAGCATTACGCTATCGCATTCTTGTAGAATGTCACGACACGAAAGACATATGAGCAACCAACAAAACAATCAGCCGAATTAAATCAAATTAAGTTAACGGATACATTAATTCATGCGTAGGTTGTTCCTGTATAAGCACGACGAGGTCGCCAAGAGGTCAATACCATTACGATAACATCAAAGCAGGACCGTTCGCTACGGTACACATCGATCATCTAGGACCTTTTCCGAGAAGTTCCAAGCGTAATGAGCATATCCTGGTAATCGTGATGCATTTACAAAGTTTACGATCATACGAGCGTTAAAAGTACC
>NW_022611292.1:0-25000 GCF_004382195.2 Drosophila sechellia
AACATATCGAAATTCGGATAACTTCAAAGATTTGTAGCATTTAAATAGTTTTGCATCGCAATAACGATTAAGACGCATTCTGTATTGCGATACATTGTCTAGAACGTAAAGCCACAGTTACATTACTACATCACTGCTTAAAAGTCGGACCAGAAACTAATTCAGGGTCACTTAACGCCCTGGCGTGTCTGCCAGCTGTTGCGGTCTTAAATGGCAGCTTCGCGACTGTTGTTGCGCAAGAGAACTTACAACCGCCTATGTGCAGCTTATGAATAAAAGGCTATAGCAATTATGGTTTCTATGTAGACCTGCGTCGGCGTCTGGTCTGGGCTTAGCCGAACGAAACAATGAAATGCGCTTTTATAGACAACGCAAACAATTATAATAGTAAAAAAGAATTATGGCCAATGCTGTGTTGGTTATAAAGTCAAATGGAGCTGAAAATAATTGAGTTAGCAGATTGGATTTTTTTTTACATTATTTTTACTATTTCTTTATTTATAAATCTGTCTTCGACTATTGTTTTAATCACAATAACGTAGAGGGAATATAGATTTCAATCCGATAACCGATAACATATGTATGTATATCCGGCTGTCAGTCAATCCGTTTATACGCAAAGGGCGCTCTCAGTTTTAAACTTTCTGCATATGGTCTTCTTTAAATCGCAGGTAGCTTATTTGCCGGAGAATAAAATTAAATATTAGAATATTAACAGAATTAAATTCTTCACATTCGTTGTTTTTTATTATAAATTGTTGTTTTTATTCGATATACACCAGTTCGTTTATATATAGTTACTGCCAAGGGTATATAGATCAAGCTAACGTCCACAAGCTTCTAAGATGCTGAGTTGAGACATATAATCTATTTTTTGCGTGGCTGTGCATTCAGTTCTAGCTCAACGTGTATGCTCCGATGCTAAGTGAGAAGAGGGTGTGCCGGCTCTAGCGAACTTTATATAACTGGCTTGTTGTTTACAATTAATGTGAACCATTTAAAACCAGGTCCCACAATGTCGGTAAAACAGTTCACAGCCAGCTGCAGCTGCATTGGAGTTTTCAAGCAAGACAAGAGTATTTGTCTAAATGCCATTTTTTGCTCACCTTTACTGCACGCACCCTTGCTAGTTAATATGTGTATGCGCTTGAGTTAGTAAAAGGAAACGTATCCACATTCAGGTCGTGATTATAAATTTATAGTTTCATGTTTTCTTTGGTGATTGTTCTCGATTCTATCTATGTTTTGGTAGCTGGAAGCAATACTTGGTTCTTTTTTGTGACGAAACGCCAAGGTTAGGTCTTCATTTAACGGCTAAATATGGCAATGAGCAGATCACTTGTCTCAGCTTGCGCAGAGCTTGTGCAGCAGCATATGCCACAGAGTCTGAACAATCTCTATGTACTATAATTAAATATAGTATTAATCCGACCAGTTAAGAGAAGCTGAAAGCGAATAAAAGACGTGCCAGTGTCTTAACTTCGGTGATGTCATCAAAATGTGTTGTGTTATTATGTGTCTCGGCAACCTCCCGACAGAGTCGCCACCTTGTCCTCTCTGTCGTTGAACTTGAACCGATGCGCCAAGTTTGGAAGGTAAAAGTAATCAGTAAAAGCTGCATCAATCAATAGCAACAAATATGCACGAAAAGCGAACACATATTGAAAAGCGAAAACAGGAGAAGCAATAAAATGGCATTTTAACAGCATCTTGTGAATGGTTAGCGATGGTACTGTTACGAGGTAGTAAATGTTAGTGGCCATGACACTGAGGAGGAAAGTATAATTTGCTTAACTGCTATGGTTTTACAATTTCGAAAACTCTTAGAAGTTGCAGTAAAACAATATATATTGTTATTTTTATTTGTTTACAAGAAGACTACTCGGATAAGACACGAAGACCGTGATAGCCAAAGAATTCAATATAAGTGATGTTTATATTTACTGTGTGTTGTGAGGCAGTTCAGTCTGCGATCGTTCGCTTTTTGGCTGTTTCGCTTAATTAACTGCTTTTAATCAATGTCTTATTGGCAATACAAACACGATATAAGCAAGAGTCCAAGAGGCCACGACGAAAAAGAAAAATTAACACGAACATGTTGAGGAAATTACAAATAAAGTTTAAGAGTTACTTATATAAAATATAATAACAAATATTTAAGCTAACCGAACTCAGATAATAGTTGTAAATCTGAGTCGGGAGCTTACAGTTACGTATAGGCCAAGACAAGTGCTGCTCAAATGACGAATGTAAATTCGTTTCGTTTTGAGAAACCATTTACTTTGTTTCAATTGTCACATCACCTGCCGCCTCTATTGGGAATTTTTGATGATCCGACGTCAGTTCTTCTAGTTATCGTATACTTAAATTATGGGATATTTCTATCCGGTTTTCTCGATTGATTCGATCCACCAGCTTAAAAACTTAAACTCTCGATAAATTATGCGAATTAAATATTCGGTACCTGGCTATACGGCTTTGTAAAAGGTTTAATCGTTTCTGTGTTATGATCAGACAAAAATTCAAGGCTTATTCGTTTTCATTATTCACTAAAAACTAGCAGGCACAACCTCTTGGGTAGCAAATAGGCTGGTAAACAGAAAATGGACTACAGGAATAAAAATCTTATAAATGCAGGTTGAAAATAACCCACATCAGCCGAAACATCTCCTTGTTAGTCATTAAGTATAGAAAAAGTATATAAATTGGTTATCGGTGTCACATAAATAAATTATGCCTGCCGAGCTCACTGTAGAGCACCAGGACATAACGCTGTCATTTCAGACCCCGAAGAAATATTGCTCGCATGCAATCAGACCAAAAACATCTCATAAAATACAAGGCAGGGCTGTACGCAGCGCATAGTTTCCAATCCGCATCGCCTGTCGTGCATGGAAAAAAATAGCTGGGAATGAAGTACATTGTTAGCAAGTCCTACGCGATGTCGCTTCGCTATTTATGCGACGCCTTTGGGCAGGGCTATAATAAAGCTATGGCATTTTCGTGTAAGTAACAGTTGAGACATTGCTATGCACTGGCAGCCGGATGATCGCCCTATATTTCTGATATAGATTCAATATACAAACGAACACTTATTTAAAATTGATTTTTTATTTTACATATTTGTTATTTTTATACCTACTGCTCGTAGAGTATAAGAAGAAACTTAAGGATCTTGATTATTGCGTTATCTCTTGTTCTTATTTAATAAATTTTAAAATGATTCTACAGATATATAATTTTTAATCCGGCTTATATTTTATAAACTCATTTGGATTAGTTTTAATTAAGACTACAGTTTTCTCAGCTAAATGGGGCTAACTGGACCACACCCTGAGCAACATCGAGTGCAGCAACTCATGGGTGAAGGCAGCGTGACCATGCAAATTAGCCGATTGTGGCTTAAATGTCAACTGTTTATAAAACAATTGAAGCTGTCACGAGTAAGACAGTTGAAGCTGATTTAATTATTCCTTAATAAATAAGGACTTGTTTTAGTATAAGTTTCCCAGGTTCTGTGTAACTGGTAAAACGCTTCCTATAACCGTTAGTTGAAATTTAGAAGTCGCAAAGAACTATTATAAGCCAACTTTAACAAAAAAGGGGAATATCTATTAACCACAACGCCTTGGCAGACTTTATGTGTAATTTATCTTTTGCTAGCTTTAGTTAAAAATACTCCATCAAAACTGCATTGCTCTTAGCTTTGCTACTACTGCTGTACCAACTCATCAATAATTGAATTTTACTAGAAATCAAATAGCAAACTTTTCCAAATAATGTCATCAAACTATTCAATTTATATATGTACAACCGGTTGCTTTATTTAAGAGGCTGCTAAGTGACAATAAAAAATTTAATTGGTAGTGTGGCGAGTTTCCTAAAAGCAGTGCATTGAGCCGTGGTACCGAAAGTAAAGAGAAAAAATCAACACAAATTGTAAATACCTGGCAAGTATTGCTTTTTGTGGTTAACCATTATACCCTTACAATTATTCACACAATGAGAGAACGACTTTAAAATGCACTGTTCTTATGGTAGTCGAATACCTGTCGGCAGCCTGCAAAGTATTACGTTTAAACCAAGCACTTAATGATGCTCTAACGAAACAGATGAGTGCGATTATGCAATCACAGGGCACTGCTAATCGATTGGCTCACATAATCGTATCGTGGCGGCCAACATTTTGTCACTATGAGGCCGACAACCGTTATTAAAGCGAGCACTGGTGAAAGTGAAAGGTGAACAGCATAGCATTTCGCTGTGCCGTAAAATATATGATAAATGAAAAAGTTGCGTTTCCGAGTGCTTTACAGAGGAAAGCAGCTGTCTTGCTGCAGTTTGCCCTTGAGAGCCTTTAGCCTCAATTCGACTTAAATTTACCAAGCAGTGGTCTACGAAACAAACACAAAACACAACAACAAAAACGGAATACCAACGGCAATCGCGTCAAGGTCGATGCATTCAACATCTGCTAAATCCAGTTTATACCCACAAAGGAGACGAAAAAGCCACAACTGACATAAGCAAACCTTGTGCCGGACCATAGATTGCCAAGCAAAACAATCACAATTAACTTCTGTAAAAAAGAGCGAGGTATGGGCTAAGGAAAAATGTGAGTTAGAAAATCCTTCAAGTATCAGTAAAATCTTGAATCTTAATAGAAATTATGGACATTGGAAGCTAGCTTTAACAAGCCGAATCTTATAAACCCTTGCAGTAATTATATTTAAAATAATCGAATAAGAAAATTTTATTCTCAAAAAAAGGTTTATGCAGCACATAGCATTAAAACTGTGAGATCAGTTTGCGTAGAATTAGACGAACGGGCATGGCTATATCGAGTCAGCCGTCAATACAAAATAAAAGATTTCAGCGGCTTTTTGCCGTGAAAAAAGAGAGTTACCTTGCCGTAACAGGATTGGTGTAAGAGGGTTAAGTGGAGCGGCTGCGTCGGGCCCCATTTAATTTCACGATACGGTGCATAGCGACGTCAAGAGCTCTATTTACATGGGCTACGGATATGGACGTCGTCGGCTTAACGCAATGTTTTAATAGATTGCCCATTTCGTAGCAAAAATAATTTTCAACTGTAATGCGTATGCATTTCAAGGTGAGTAACGCAGTAAACAACAAGCTTGTAAGGGCAAGCGCAGAAGTTAAGAGAAGTTGGGTGTTTGCCGTTTGGTTGTCTATTGGTACTCCTCGTACTGTGCCGACAACAATTTCGTCGTCCAATTCAACGCAAATTACTGGAGCCTTGCGAAATCCAGGGATTACCATTGCTGTGTGCAAATTTATTCAAGCTTGCCTCAGACTCGCTGGAATACTGCTTGAAAGCGAAAGTGCACTGTGTGCATGCAAAACAAAGTTGCGCCATGCCAGTGCTCGTACATGCTCGTATAAAGTGTTCAGGTTACAGTCAAAGACCTAGCGAAGTAATTTAATGACGATCTTCCGCGTGCGCCACAACTTTCGCACGGTAAGCATTGACACTGCCTACGGTAAAAAAGAGACGAAATGATTAGGCCGAGGCGTGACCACCATATTAATGGTCTAACTGGCATTGAAACTGAATTATGATTGGATCCCCTTTGTTATACTATTCATTAAACACGCGCTTAAACAAATGTTCTTGCAAATGTTCAACTTTCGCCATTGGCCTCGTCCGCCTCAGACCTTTTTCTTTCAGCCATGGACTTTCGCATTAAACCAGTAGCACATCAAATGTTTTAACACTTACGGTGAAAATTTGCTAGCAATTACGCATGAAAATATTTCCATGGCGGCATATCTAAGGTTTTACCCAAATGTATATTTCTGTGGCTTAAAAAAACACTCCACTCAAAACACTGAGAAAGTTCATCAAAATGGAAAGTGTTGCCACTATGCCTAAACCAAGTCATGCAACATACCCTCTTCATACCCTTGCGGAGGGTACATTTACTTAAGTCAGGAATTGCAACGCTGTGAAGGGCACAATTGTGCCCATATATGATATGTACCTGCAGAAGTGTTATTATTTTAACCGCAGCTGTATGTATATATGTATTATTTTCCTTGGTAAGTATCAACGACCGAGCCGATATAGCAGATAGCTTGTAAATTGTTTGAAATGGACGGACGGACAGGCGGTCTTGACTACTTCAAGTTCGCTCTTAAAACTAATGAGATATGAAGAAGATATGCCCTTTTTACGGTCACAAAGTAATACACAAAATGTATCTCAAAACAATTTAGCCGTCTAATGCTATTTTTAAAATTTTTATAGTGTCAATCCCTAACACGTTATCTAAGCAATTTTTATAGTTCCCATTTTCTTTTCTCAAATTTTGCATATATTATCATTCATAACAAATGTATGAACAATTAAGCAAACTGTTTTAAAAATTATCAACAGTTATTATAGCCACAATTTGCTCGGTTATACACTCACCCTATACACTCACTCACTTAGTGAACCTATTCAATCGAGTCAGCGAGCTGTATGCAATTAATATCTGTGTCATAAGCTGCTTGGTTGGCTGCTAGCTGATTGGCATAACTTACATAATTCCATTACCATTACCAGCAGTATGGTGAGTAGACAGCCCAAGTGACCAATAGTTGGACACGGTAAAGCTTGTTATGGTCGAAATGTTTGATTATGTTATTGTTCGCTGGTAAATAGAGCAGTTGATCAGACTATGTATTTACCTACATAAATACCTAATTAGATATCCCTAATGTATATACTCTTACTTCTTATTTATTTTATCACATTTCGCAGCTATAAGTCTCAAATATACAAATATACAAATATACATTTTTGGACATGTTAAGAAACTCGTTTAGCTCTTAGCCGGAGTACCCACAATAGAGCTCAACACAAGTGCCTAACAGCTGGTGGCTTGACTTCTTTAACGGTGATTGAATTTGACATTAGACTATTGTGAGATCGTACAAGACAGACGGAACAGAGTTCAAAACAAGTTTGCCTTTATTTGCGGAACATAATATTTCCATCACGAAGTTTAGAATATGATTCAGGAAAAAAATTCATAGTTTGTAAAAACTTTTTTTCTGGTTTTTTCATTTTTTAAAAAAGATATATCAATCATATCAATCAAATTTTACTAAATTTCGACTGCATTAACTAGGAAACTACCTAATCGCATACTTCCGTCGTTCCAATTGTAATGAGCGAATTAACGGCAAAATAATGTTGGTGTTAAATTCCCTCTGGTTGTCTTAAGGTCTGGTTAAGTACTAACTCTTCTAGGACTAGTGGGTAGAGTGTTTAAGCCCTTTGCTCGAGCACATGCTCTTTTAAGTTTTTGCCTCCATTTGTATTTCACGCAGAGTGTTCTTCACTCAAGTGGGCATTACTCACCTGTTTTAAAAAGCAGTAGGCACAATCCCAGCAGGCACAGAATGTTTAGTCGACTTGTTGAATACTTCATATTGTAGGTATTGCGCGTCGTCGTAACTGTAACTGTAAATTTTCTTGATGTGGTTGGTTCAGTTTCGTTTTGGGGTTAGTTCACAGAATTTAAAATACCAATAGCCAAGCTCGGATAAAAAAGAGGTTGGCAGCGCGGGACGTGGGGAGCAGCAGCAGCAGCCACCGCACCAATGACGGTGGCAGTTACCGTTGAGAAAACCTCTGTTTTGTTGAATACAATTGCTAAATAACTAAGAAGGCAGTGTCGCAATTTTTCAATTTAGATTTTTTGAGCCTTGTGTTACAATTTTCTTAATGGTGTGTCTTGCTTATGCCGCGACTGCGGCTTTGTGGCTGTGCCTTCACTTTGTTAGGACATGTTTGTATTGTTGTAAGCAGATTTAGTTTCTGCCCCTATTATTCGAGCTTTCGTTTGGCTTTAACCAACGCGACGATATATAGCTAACACACACGTTTACAGATTACAACACTTAGTTTTCCTCCATTCCTTTTGGCAAGCGTTTTTTAGTTCGGTTTTTTAGTTTTTCACGTGAGACTGCAATGACCGCCGCTCGTTTTGTAGTTACCATGGAAAAGATTGCTAGACAAAAAGCAAAGAGATCGAATCGAAGATCGGTGTTTGATTTAGATTTCCCGTACGGTATCGCGGGCACCTCCATATTGGAAAACTCTGAATGAGCTGGTCTGTAGCGCGTAGAGGAAAATGCGAAACAAAATAAAACAAAACTTGCACGTTTTTATTTTGATTGTTGAAGCTTGTATATATATTTAGCGAAAACTTTCTTTTTAACGCAAAGTTACCTTACCACCGACACACACGCTTGAGCTCTTCGACTAAACTGCAAGATGCAGTTAAAACTGCTTTCTACAAATGTTAAATTTTTGGCTGGTTGCAATGTTCAGTCAGAGGTGGACTTTATTTCGACGCGTTTACCAAATGAATTGGGAATTAAATGCCTAAAATAGACTGAGGCTTAATGCAAACAGTTTAGACTGCCTGACAAGTTCGGGTGACCCTCGAGTGTCTCTGCTTACCGTGCGCTTAAGCGAACCACACGTCCTAATCGAAACAACTATACAGCGCGACTGTGCGGAGTGAGTGTCTTGAGACTCTCGGCAAGCTCAGCCAGCCAACCAAGTTTCGAAGTCAGACTTTTGGGCCAAGCTTGGTCTGAGCCACGCTTGGCCCCGACTGTTACTTTACATTAACAGACTGTTCAAGTTATTGCTGCACCCGCTCGGGGTCGTTTGTATCTCTTAAGCTTTTGAAAGTAAGAGTAAAGTTAACGCTTGTGCCATTGCAGAGTTGCTACGTTTTTCTTATACAAGTTATCAGAAAAATGTATTCCAACCCATATTCTTAGTCAATTTCATCATATTACTGAGAATTCCATCCAAAGCTCCCCATTAGTTTCAAGCCATCTACAAGTGGGGAGCGGGCTTTGTTTATTGTTTTCTGAAACTCCAACAATATCCACCCTCTAGCCAACGAAGGCTGGGAAACTATTTACCAAGGCGATTGTGAAATGTTGTTACCTTTTTCGTTACATTTTCGTTTGGCAGCAGGTTTCTGGATCGCTGTATAGTGGATTACGGTGCTTAAATTAAAGAATACTTACTACTTCACCATGGGCTTGGACTTGAATCCATGTCAAGCATGGGATCGAAGGAAGACCACTCAATCTCTTTTAGTATTAAAACCATCCAGCTGAATTGCCCTTGATAAATTCAATTGGTATGCCTAACATATAGCTTTACTCTAAAGTCCAAAGTGGCCAATTTCGACCCATAGAATTGAAAGTAAAACCGAGTTGAAAACATGGCAACGACCAAGAACTAGGCCAAAGCAGCCAACCAAAGCCAAGCTAAAGCTGTAAAACAACAACTGAAGTAAAGGGGTTCTGGTGAACGGCGATACAAGCTGATGGTTTGAGCAAGCCATGCGAATTAATCTAATTCTTTATTTATTAATTTATTTTTTGCTGGATTGTATTTCACACTATTTTTTCTGTGAATGGAGGGCGAAGCGTTTTGTTGCGTTGAATATTTTTTGCTTTGTTTAGGAAGTTATTTAATTATTTCCGTTACTATATTAAAATGTATGTAACGAAGTGTATGTTGAACTAAACGTTTCGGACCATAAAAAGTATATATATTCTTTATCAGGACCATTGGCCGAGTCGATCGGGTTATGTCCGTTTGCCTGTCCGTCCGATCTCAGGAACTATTAAAGCTAGACTACATATTCTAGAGACATAGACGCAGCGCAAGTTTGTTGAGTCATGTTGCCCACCCACTCTAACCTCAAACCACGCCCACATTATTGAAAAATTGTTGGATATTTTTTAATATTTTCATTAGCCTTGTAAATTTCTATCGGTATACCAAGAACACTGGAAAACTGAAAGCGTAATAACCCCGTTTCCTGAAAAAAAAAATATTATTTCGGTTATATGTTATAATAAACCTGTCAAAATATGGTCAATAGTTAGCCGCAAATAAGATATTGCAAGTTCATTCAGTCAGAAAAAAGCTCAATGAAAATGATTGTCAAATTGTTGGCCTCAAACTTGCCAATAATGTTTTCAATAAAGTAGGTACCCCACAAGTAAACCCGTATCTTTGCTTACACATGCAATTCGAATCGGTCAGAGCCTTCATTTTTCGGTATACTTGGTATTGGAGCATTGTGTTTAACTCTTGACTAATAAATGGAAGATACAATGGTTCCGTTAATTGAAAAAGTCGGACTTTATAAATTAAATCATATAGTTTTACGAAATATGTTGGAGCTTTAAATTTAACCAATAAAGTGAGTGACAAAACAAGTAAATTAATATGTAAAGTGAGTGGAAAATTGTTAACACTGTGGAACCTCATCATCAATAATATTATGTTCAAACGCAGCTCTCTTGGTGACTTTTGGTGCGTGGCAATCTTTGTCTTAGGTGTTTGGGACATGCCAGACTACATCAATCGACTTGCCCTTGTTAATACAATTGCACATTGGCTACTTGTGGTCAAATTTATTCCAGCCTCTAACTCAATGATAAGTAAAATCCGTTCGATTGTCATGAAATTCCTTCGCGCACAATCTTATTTGTGTCTTGAGCTAAGCATTTTGAAAGTATTTTGACTTTAATGAGTCCACTTTTGGACAGCGCATACAGTTTGCCTTTCTAATGATAATAAAATTAATTATGTTTTAATTTTAACGAAAATGGACCAGTACGCATTCACACCTACGAATCAAAATAGTTGAATGGACTTTTATCATTGACTGGTTAAGCTTAACGCCAAATATATTTTGTCTTTACTTTAATATCATATCAGACATTGAACAAATATCAATTAATGCTTTTAGTTCGGAATTGGTAAAACAATATCCAGAATTTCGGATTGTTCAATAGTTGAACATAACTTTAATGTTATTTATAACTACTAAGCCCTTCTAATTTTATTTTCTTGCTCTTTCGTCTTTAAAAACAACACTAGAAGTCTTTCTCACTGCAAAAAAAAGATACAAGTAGCTTGACCTTCCCGTTCACCAACGTTTGGGGTAGGAACTGAAGAGAAGGGGTGTTTCGCTTTAAGCAATCTTATTGTACAGATCAAGCGCAGCGTAAATGGTGGCGAATAGAACAGCCGTCAAGCCACTATTACCGGAACCACTGGCCACGCCTTAGTTGGAAGCAAGTCGTAGATATTTTTGCAGCAGCAGAGACTTACCTAACTAAACTATTACATACATTTTAAGAAACATACTTTGGGCAGGCTTTTAAAGCTTCTAACAACAGACACTAAGAACGTGATATGTTTTGGTGTTGATACTCATTTAATGATTGATTATTTTTCTATTGCTCATTGATTTAAGGGAAATACTTGCAAAAAGTCATGAGATATTCGATAGCTATTAAAAATTGATTTGTACAAAGCCGGTTTTGTGGCTTATTTAATAATATTGTCACACTTGTAGCTTAAAGTTAAGAAACAGCGAAAAGCATTGTAAGTTGAATAAACCGGATTTGAAACTGTAGCAGTACTTCTCAACACCTTGCAGCCGCAGCGGTGCTACCTTTATAATTTCAGCAAGCAAAAGCTTATTACCCCAAGGCCGTTTTGTCAAAGGGGAACTAGCAGGCCTCTTATTGCCTAAGCTTGGGAGGATTGAGTTTCGCCGAGGCCGTTGCAATGCGGAAGAGATGTGTATAACTGGTACTTGGCAGAACATCCTTCAATATGCAGTGGCTCTTACTTCCTCCTATAGGCAAGGTCTTGAATAAATAGCGTTACATGGCTCCGTTACCCTCTCCTGTACATACAGTGGTCCAACCAGTTCAAGTTCGTGAACTACCTAACTTCATGGGTTTTAAAGCATGGGCAGAAGAAAGTCATACGGGTTAAGGGTGCCTCTGGCCAATTTGATTTGCTTTCCAAATGCACACAACACGAATGCTGCCTTGACTACTAAAGCATTACAAAAGCGTGGAGTCGGTTATATCGAATCTGCATTAGCCGTAGTCAATTCTGCCCACCTACGATTACATTTTTGCTTTGCATTCTGAAACCCTGCTTAACGTTTTTTTTCATTTGGTACTGAGAATTAAATCTTTAAGACATTTTAAATCAATCTCAATCTCTCAAAAACAGGTTAAAACTATATCTTTATTCCGAGATGTCAAAAATCCCATTAGTGTATTCTTTGTCTCCTTAACCTTACCCCGGTCATTAAGAATGCAACCAGACCCACCAGCCCAAATAGTTGGTGTGGAATATTTGGAGCGAATTTGTGAAAATAACGACAGCCCTTGCGAAAAGCATTAAACGATCGCCAAGTACCTTGGAAGGCAAGATTAGACCAACAGCCATCAAAAGCTGATGACCTGCTTACAGATTTACAATCGGGCCCCAAAACATAAATTGTTCACGTGCTGGGTATAATTTTTTTGTTGACAAAATTAGGTCCAGAAATAAAATAAATAATAATAATAATAATAATATAATAATTTATTGCATTTATTTTTTAAATAGCCAACTGACTGTTTAACAGTTTGCTAAGTGAAGTACAAACATTTCGCGTTCTTTAAAAGAAAAAGGAGTGCCCATCCTCCGCCCACCCAAACAGTCCCATCTGGAAGTGCCGCCCGTGTGCCAAATTTAAATATTTGTGATCCTATCAAAAAGCGAGCAATTGTTTTGAGCTAATTTTTAAATTGATGATGCATTATAACAATCCAAAATTAACTTACTAAAGGTGCGGCCCCTCTTGGGCCATTCCTTTTTCAAATTTAATCGAAATTTCGAGCGGAGCGTTGGCAGCTACCGGCCAATGCAAAATGTTTTGCACAATGCTAAATGTATCTGCGCCCAACTTCAGGTCTAGCATTCAATGGACTACAGCGTTGTTTCACTCAACGAGTTGGGAGTTCAGCGCTTGCAAGAACTCGGCTCTACAAGTAGAAGGCTAAAAGTCAAAATGTATATGCTATGACTTCACGCAGACTAGACTAAAGTTTTTTTGCTGTATGAACCCATTGTTGGTTACAAAGAATGAAGTCAAACAGCAAAAAGGCCAAGAAAATATTTTTAGTAAAAGAAGGTATTTGAGAAATAAACAAAATAAATCTTCCCTTTAATATATTACTATTACGGATTCTAAACAAGATTTTTTCTTTAACTATTAAAAGGTGACTGATGACCTAAGATATTTTGTTTGGAGTAAGGTTTAACATACTCCAATTTCGGATTTGTTTGATTACTACTGTTCATGATGTATACCAGCATTGCACTAAATCTGTCAGCCTAAAGGTATGCTTCCTTTTCGCCCAAACAATATTTTCGAAGTTTGCGTAATGTACAAAAAAATTACATATAATTTACATAAATATAGGCTAAGAAAAGGACCGACAGGCCCTATTATTTACAACGCTGGTGTAACAACTATCCTAATTGTTAATATTAGAACATGTAAATATGTAAAAATTCTTTAATGTTATGTCAATAGAATAGTAATAATTTCCCTCTTCAAATAATAATTGTTTAAGATGCCTGAAGGCATCTACATGTATCCAAACTTTAAAAATATATATGTAATCTATATAAATTGGTCAAACTTAAAAAACAAGAAAAAAGGGTTGCCCATCAAATGCGCTCGTAAATTTTAAAATATCTGATGAGATGTAATTCGGGTAATTGGTACACATTCGTTGCACATAATTTTGCATCTGTCTACGATAAGAAAAATACATTAAAAATGTACGTTAAGCACACATTCACACAACGGAAAGGTGTTTACGGGATAATTGGGAATCAGGGAGCACATATCCTTTATTTATTTAGCTAAGAATACTACCTTTAATAACAACAAGAAGGAAGGCTAGCTTCGGCAATCCGAATATTATATACCCTGGCATCAAATATATATTTAAACTTACATGTGTATTTTTGTCGACTCATTTGCCAATTATTCCTAAGGCAGCCATATGATATAATGGCTCGATCTGGCCCAAGACTTCAAGACTTTTGAAAACTGAGAATATGAACAAGAATATATATACTTTATGTCTCCCACACTGCGCATCAAGCTTTTTACTGGAAACAATATACTCTCTGCAAGGGTATGCATAAAAAACGCTAACACTACTTTCTTTATATGTCAGAGATGTAAGCCCTAAGAGGGACGCATTTTTCAATATATTCCTATGTATGTTAATGTAAATAGTCATCAAGTGGCTGCTTCAT
Source organism: Drosophila sechellia (assembly GCF_004382195.2). Lineage (NCBI taxonomy): Eukaryota > Metazoa > Arthropoda > Insecta > Diptera > Drosophilidae > Drosophila > Drosophila sechellia. The sequence goes on from NW_022611292.1 coordinate 14,186, forward strand.
GAAAATTAGTTGGGAGGAATGTGTGTTCCAAACGTTTTGCATACCTTTTGGCGAAACGGATGCATTTAAGCCCAAGGAATATTCATATTCATACATATGTCTATAGGAAACAATTTGTATAAAGGTGCTAAAAGCATTGCACAGCCTTATTAATGTATTAATTAAAATTGAGTTTAGAGTAAAAGATACCCCAAGATGTTGATTCATATGTATAGATTTAAAATAACAAATCATCATATTTCTGACTGTTGTTATTTAAGATATGTTTAAATATGTACACACATGTGTAAATGCATATATAAACATGGTTGCGTAATAGGAGCTCGTCTAAAAATCCAAATTCTGCCCACTTTAGGCATCAAGAAAATTCAAAAGTTTGCCTACTTATTTGTTTTGCGTCAAAATGAAGATACTGTATTTTCCTAACATAGCGACCAAGTCCAGTACTTCCACATCGCACTTATTGCGATACAAAAGCTATCGCTTGATTTCGGTTGAAAAATAAACGATAATAAAACCGTATAAATTTTTCTTATGCCCCACATTTTGGCGTAAATGCACGAAAACATCGACATAGTGAATCACAAAAACTCAGGAAAATTCATAGCTAAAATGGCAAAAGAAAGATCAGAGGCATAAGCTCTAAGGCACGCAAACAGAAAACAACCAACACTATCAAAAGGAATGACAACTAGTTTTAGTATAAGGAGAGCGCTTCATGCGAGGAATCAACTATTGGGTGCTCATTACTTCTGAGTTACGTAAATAAAGGCACCATCAGTTGATAAGTGAGCGAGCGGTATGTATGCATTACATATGTATGTATGTATTTTAATAAGGGAAGTAATAGGACTCTTTAAAGCTTTAAATATGCAATCGCCTCCAACGGTATTTAGATAGGCCCTAAATACCCGGTCACAAGAAGAAACTGGTGGAAAGAAAAAACCAGACGACTACATTTACGCCATTAAGGCCACATGGATAGAGCGGAAAACTGGCTGTGCGCCATGAAACAGACGGACACCAAGCCCGCACACGTATGCATCAGCGCTCGAAAAATAGAAACAAAAGTCGTGTAAGTGTTTAATACAAACAAGAGTCAGGGAGCACGCACACCATCACCGGCGGTACGAACAACGTAGGAGAGGCGAGAGCAAAGAAAGAGTACTGTAAGCCATCAGCGCGAAACTGTGTGCGTACGGAAATGCATTAGTATGAGTGAGTGGTGAGTGTAATGGCAAACGGCAGCAACATTTATTTCGCTCAGTTTTATTTCGTTTTCTCGTCGCAACGCAAGTGCTGGTGAAATCGTTGTGGCAGAAGTCTATTTAAGTGAATAAATCGTTTGTTGTGCTCATGTTCGTAATTCCAAAACGTTCGTCGAGACTAAAAGACTTCTGCTAAGCTTTCGAGCAAAGAATAAAATGAAAAATACTATTTTCCACAAAAACATAGCGTAGCGATTGTGAACAGCGTAAAAAGAAGAAAGCAAAGATCTGCTTCTGTTTCTCACTCTCTCGGAATTGCGCTCTCCGCTTTCAATGATCAATACATTTACAGTTTGTTATTATTTGTTTTTCATTTTGCCTTTTGTTTTGCACGCTCTCAGTAACCGCGAGACGACTTTCTCAAATTGCAAGTGTAAAATTTATTAAAACGAAGTAGTGGGCAAGGCGAACTGCATTGCAAATGGTAGTGTGTGTGTCTAAATTTGGCGTTAACAAGAGTTAGCTTATTACACCGAACCCCTGGGATTTTTAAAAATTGTTTCTGCATTTTGTCATCAGCATGTTCGGCTTGACGCTTTGAGCTAGGAAAAAAAAACGCGCATTGAAATTCGTAACATGGATGCTCAGTTTGAGCACTTGTGCCGCATTTGCGCTGCCAACACGAAAGCAAGACGAATTCCGTGGTCGAAAGTGTGTTTATTTTTAAAACACAGGGACTGAAGGATAAAATATCTCGACACCTTTATCTAAATGTAAGTAAATAGAAGGAACTAGAATTTAATCCTAGATCTGGATAAGTATCAAAACAAGACCTACAGGTACTTGCTAGGACTCGATATTTAAAAAATATATTTCTTTTTAGGTAGCTGAAGAAGATCCTCTGCCAAAAGTGCTCTGCAAATCTTGTTACCTGCCAGGTAGAGGCCACGGCGTCGCTGTCAAATATAGCAAAACACACTCAGCTTGTGTTTCGGGACTTTCTCCTTAGTACACTGGTAATCGATTACTTACCACTAAAAATCAGTAAGCTCACAACTTATCTTTCAGCCTAAGAATGCGAGGGAAGCGGCTGCCGCACGGCTGAGCGTTCCAGCAACCAAAATCCCACACCGATACGACGAGGTCCAAGCGGAAATTGATCAATTTCGCCCCATTTTGCTGACCCGCGTGCCGGAGTCCAGAAACACCGCATCCAAGCCTCAACCAGACAGTTGCGTAGAGCTTGCTCCAAAAACCGGCGAAAACTACTTGGCTGCGTCTTTCTCATCCTCTTCTCTGAGCAAACCCGCTGGATCAGTAAAGAACTATATGAACACTGGGCGTCGCAACAGCGTTTTTACAGACACTAGGTATGGATCGGCCCCACTGTCTATCGCACAACGAACTATGCAGTGTCTGCCTTCTTTGGTGCCCCTAAATACGGAGTCATTGGGTAGCAACGCAATGAGAAAGAGCCCAGACTCAAACCATCGCCGACAGGAGTAATAAACTTCATCCAGACTCATGGGCGCATCAACAGGTAATATACCTGAAGTCCAAACAGAGGACAATACCGGAAACATCAACCTGACAGATAGCAGAAACACGGTTACAGCTTCCGTTCTTAGCAATCCAGGAACGAAATCTCAGACAGTAATTTGTTTCTGCAGAAAAGTAGAAATCTTAAAAACACATTAAACAACATTAAAGCCATGCGTAGCGGACAGGTATCACTGCTTAAGTGTTCGCAAAATCGAAACCCTATTGATGATGTTAGACCACTGGTCACAAACTACACTGGTACCCCCCAAATACGGGGGTGAACCTTCCGTAGAGGAAGCACTGCCAGAGCACATGATCTTTGCGGCGCCAAAAAAGAAGAGGGAGGATGAAGAACAATTTCATCAAACGGCTCTGCCAAAGCTGAAGAAAAACTGTGCCAAGCCAATCTAAGACAAAGGCGACAACCCTCGACTTAACTATATCGGTTGATTCGCATGGTTCACCCCCGTCAACGTCAATTTCTAATGTTAAAAGCCTCACTGATGCAATTTTCCTGGGAAGCGTTATAGGGATCCAGACTTGTTGATGCTTATTCTCAAGGCTCTGAAATGGCCGGTGACAGCAGAAAACTGCGATGAGCAAATGTCCCGCTTAAAAAGTTCAAAGTTTGCTGTTATAATGTCAGACACAAACCTTCTTCAAGACACAGATCTCACACAACTTTTAGGTCCATATTTGGCCCCAATGCTGCCTGTGGTTCAGCAGCAAGATCAGCCTCCACTTTCCTCAGCTATCGCGTCTGCTTCTTCAAACACTTCATCGCAGGCGACTAAAGATGTACTTAAGCTTGCTGACTTATCCAGTGCAATGCCTTATAAACTTCCACCAGAAACGTCGGTTCAATTAGTGCCTTCCAGTCCCACGGAACAGGAACCGCAGCCACTGCGTCACAAAAAGACGGTTAGCGTTCCAACTTTCAAACGCCATCAACGAAAGATGAGTGCCCTTGATTTACCTGCTGTTGACAACACCCGCGCCACAATGTCGGTATCGACTTCAAAAGGCAGCTTATGTCAGCAACGAACTATCGAGTATCAACTCTGTGCTTTTTTCGCAGTTCGAATCAAATCCGGCCGACGCTATTAATGAAGCGTTAATGTCCCTCATTAAGCAGCAACAACAAGAAACAAAAGACCAGCGAAAAACTCGTCAGAGTTGTATTGGCTCTGACAGTGCCGTTAATTTAGAAGACATTGTACTGGTCGATCCCCAACCGCCCCTTGAAGTCGATCCGCAGGATGTGAAGTACCTTGAGGATGACTACGTCTCTCCGCAGTCCCAGCCCGGATCCAAATACAATTTTAAAAGGCGCAAAACAGACAATCGGTCATCAGAGCCGTCTGAAGTCATTGTGCTCGATAACAGTGGATCCCCAAATTTAAAGAATTCAAAAGAAATATGTCTAAGTACGAAACAGATTTTATCCAGAGAAACAAAGAAAAGTGCGGTAATTGTTAGAAAAGAATCTTTGGGTCAGCTAACGCAGGCACCCACAAGTACCGTCCCGGAAGACATTTGCGATCCTAAGGCCAGGGCCATTAATGCGAAAGAAAATCCCGAAGTGTGTGAACCAGCCCCGGACAATGGAGCTAGCGACGATATGATGATAGCAAAGCAGGCTCGGTATCCGTTCGGAAGTCGGAAGTCAAAGCTGCGCTCGGACAAAAGCTTTTGGAGGCGATTGGACTTTCTCAAATGGGAACCGATGCAGCGCCTGAAAACTCCCGCGACACCCTCAGGAGTGCGCTAAAGCGCTCTATAAAACAGGCCCAGGAACAACAGCTGCAGCTGAAGCGAGGCAATCATGAAGAACCTGTGAAGCAAATGGCCGATTCCACAACTAAGCTAAGTGCAGCAGAATCGGCAGATGAGCATAAAAAAGCAATTGCCGAGCGTGAGCTGGCCCTACTGAATCGTGGACTTAAAGCAGGAGAAGAAAACACGATTCCCCTAAAAGAGTGAGTTGTAGATTTATTGATACGGACTTTATTTTAAAATTTGTACCATATTTGTAGTGATAAGTCGGAGCGAACTGATGTTAGTTCTTCATCATCAAGAAACCGCCGAGGCCGTAAATTAAAGATTAATGCTAACGTCGAGGATTTTGGCGATGAAGAAAAAAAAGACTTTAGATGGGATGAAGACGATGACTTGCCTTTAAAGGCAGATACGGAAAAACCTCAGAACGGAGCAGCAGCAAACACCCGACCGACGCGTACTAGCAAAACGTTATCAAAGTATTATAAAGGACCAACTTCTAAATCACATCATGGCATGGGTACACGCTCGACACGACAGCGCTGAGATATGATATATATCCTTTATATAAAATATGTGGTTTATTTTTGGAAAATATCAAATACATATTTTACGTCCCTCTAAGATTCACATGTATTGTGTACAATGTACACTCCCATTTAAAAACTAGTATACTTGTATTAACATTATAAAAGCAATGACTGGAGTCTATACACGAAAATGAGTCAAGAATAGTACAACTATTTAAAGAGTAACACGATTTGGTTCAAACAATTTCCTTACGTATGTACATCGATTAATTATTCAGCGCTTACGTTTTCTTTGAGATAAGTTTTGAACATATAATGTACCTTCTGCTGTCTGTAACATAAAATCCAGAATATGCCTTTAGAAAGCAGAACGGAAGATATTTATTTGGTTTACAGTCTTTAATCTAAGCTGTATTTTTATAGTTTTAATTAAACTTTTGTTTTAATTATAACGGTGTGTATAATAATCATTATAATTTATGTAAATAAATAATGATGCTGAAAATTAAGCAATAAACAGTCTTTGATAGTTCACAAACTTATTTTAGTTAAAAAGCAGAAAGAATGTTAGCTTCGACAGTTGATTTCGATTATTACAAATTTGGTATACACCACTTTTGTAACGATATATGATTTTGGGTTTAAATTAAAACAAATCCGTTGTGATATATCTGCTATAAAAACAGCAGGAAAATGAAATAAAACAACTAATAGGCAATTGCCTTAAAAACATGCACATACGAATGTAAATATGTATGTATGTACATCATTCTCTTTTTACAGCGAGAGGTCTAATGGCTGATTCAGAGAATGATAAATGTGCAAAGCAAAATATCAGTTTGAAAAGCTTCGCGACGTGTGGCGGTTGTTGAAATCGAGCAAGTTAAAATTTGTACATATGTAGGTGTTTACGTGAAACGCCCCTGTGATTCTAAAATGAAGAACATTTTATACTTGTTCAATAAAATATTTTTTTATTTAATTATTAACATGCAACTTTTAACGTTAAACAAGGTTTTCTTAGCGATTGGTAACAGATTGTTTTTCAGCTATTTAATGAACAATAGCAACGTTTTCAACTGTTCCGAGATCAACTTATTTCAATAATCCAAATGACCTGCTGCTGTGGAAAGCAAAAACGAAGCCAGGATGAAACCTATCAGAGGTTTAAAAATGAGGATGTAAGTTTGTCGATACTAAATGCATTGCATCGTCAACCTTTATGATTATGATACATTAATAGTTCCAAAAAGAACTACCACCGCTATCGAATACGACAGAAAACGCCTGTACTTATACATATGAATGAAGAATATACATATATCTAGAAAAGTTTCTTTATGTGCTTGTGCATGTATAGGCACCCACCATGACTAAATTTGTTTGCGTAGACAATGTTATCAGAATCCGAAAGCTACATATCTCGGGGTTGATAAAAAGTATTGAGCTATGGGTGGACTGGGTCAGGCCGGCATAAAATCAAATTCCGAACAGTCCGCGCACAAACCGCCGCTAAAGCACACGTATTTTGGCTGTCAGATACATGCATATGTCGGCGCGGGCAGTTCGTGCTGTGTATGAGTGTGAGGCATTTCCCACGAATCTGGCCGACGCGGGCAGTTCGTTGTATGAGTGTGAGGCATTTCGCAGGAATGTTATTTCATCATTATTTGGCAATTGCATCAGCCTCTAATTGAGTTGCGATTGGCTGATGGCATTTGGTAGTTTTGGAAGGTACCGTTTTAGCGCGGCGACAGCGCCACAACGCTGTCGCCGAGCGTGGTTCGATGGTAGGCACAAAAGAAGAAGTGTGCGACGCAAGTCAGTTCAATTCTAGACTTCGACCACCGAAACTCGCTGCGCGATTAGAAAATGGAACAGTTTAATGACGCGTTTATATCAGAAGTGGGATCGGGCTCGGCACCTAACAACGAAGCTGAGCCGTGGAAAGCTCTAATAGAGTTGCAAAATAAAAACTTAACAGAACTCGTTAAAACATTTCAAGCAACGATTTCCGAAAAAACAAACAAAATCGCGGTTGTGCTGCCAAAATTCAATGCAGACCTTGTTGGCGCCGATGCGTCGGCATGGTGCTCTACTGCGAACATTATTTTGGCAGAAAATGATATAAAAGGTAGTGCCCTTGTGACGTGTTAAGTGCAGCGATGGAAGGTAGTGCCTCACAATGGCTTGCGCGGACTTGTTATCCAGAAATGAATTGGCCCGAGTTCAAGCAACTATTCATTCAACAGTTCACTAATGTTGAAACACCAGCGGCTATGTTTCTGACAATGCTAACTAACAGTCCGAGCGACGGTGAATGCCTTTCGAATTATGCTGGTCGTATGATGACGTCGCTTATGGTGAAATGGCGTGAAATGGATGTAGAGGAGATCGCAGCTTCCGTAACGCTTGCTAGGCTGGCTCAAGTTGATAGCAGATTGCAGCGCATGACCTTCACCTCAAATGTGCGCACCAGAAGTGATTTGCAAACCGAGTTAAAAGCATTCACATTCAACAAAAGGAAGATGACGTCGCGGGAAGAAATGTCTTTGCTTGACATCAAGAGGCAAAAACTTTCAACAATTAAGTGTCACTTCTGTGGAAAGTTAGGCCACAAGATCAACGAATGCAGAGTTAGACAGCTGCAAAATTTTTCGTCTCGTGCTATGGACCGTAATGGCAGCAGCGCATTTGGTCACCGTCAAAAATCTGATGTAACCTGCTTCAAGTGTGGAGAGCGTGGCCATATTTCTACACAATGCAGTAAACAAAAAAACGGACAACAGCAAGGATACACATACTGTAAAGAGAGTGCAACTGTGCGAAGTTGTTGAGCCTAAAGGAGAGATGGTTCATCAAGGAATGACATTTGCTACAACGTTTGACTCTGGCGCGGAGTGTTCATTAATCAAACAACAGATAAGTGCTAAGCTAGCTGGTAAAAGATTAAATAATGTTGTGAGGTTGGAAGGTATTGGCAATGGCAGCGTTTGCAGCACATTGCAAATACTTACCAACGTAAATATTAATAATTATCAGATTGAGATTTTGTTTCATGTTTTAGACAATAATTATATGAAAAATGACATAATTATTGGTCGAGAAATATTGTCGCCTGGATTTAATGTCATAATTTCACCAGGGAAATTTGAAATTGTTAAAACAAAAACTGTTAATAATTGTGTTAACGAAGATAAATTTTATGACTTAGACACAGGTCTTGTTGGTGAAGACTGTGATGAATTAAAAAGTTTGTTGGAAAATTATTCAAAATATTTTATCAATGGGATTCCTTTGTCTAGAGTTAGTTCGGGTAAAATGAAAATTAAACTAAATGACCCAAGAAAAATTGTCCAAAGGAGACCATACAGGCTCAGTCCAAGTGAAAGGGAATTGGTTCGAAATAAGATTAGGGAGCTATTGGAATGCAAAGTAATAAAGCCGAGTTGCTCACCCTTCGCAAGTCCCATAATGCTGGTAAACAAAAAAGACGGCTCCCATCGCTTGTGTGTAGATTACCGGGAATTAAATGGTAATACCGTTGCAGATAGATACCCTTTGCCCCTTATATCAGACCAGATAGCCAGGCTTCATGGAGCAAAATATTTCACATGCTTAGATATGGCAAGTGGATATTATCAAATACCCATGCATGAAGACTCAGTAGAGTGTACAGCGTTCGTCACTCCAGACGGACAATATGAATTCTTAGCAATGCCGTTTGGGCTTAAAAATGCGCCTTCAGTTTTTCAGCGTACCGTTATACAAGCCCTGGGAGATCTTGCTAATACATTTGTGGTCGTTTATATGGACGACGTAATGGTGGCTGCTTCAACGAAAACTGAGGCTTTAGAGAGATTAAAGATTACTCTTGACTGTCTTACGTGTGCCGGATTTTCCTTTAATATAAAAAAATGTTCTTTTCTTAAGTCAACAGTACAATATTTGGGATATGAAGTGAGTGCAGGTGAAATTCGTCCAAATCCGCTTAAAATTGCTGCGTTAACTGCATTACCACCTCCTCAGTCGATCCCAGCTTTAAGACAATTTATAGGGCTGGCGTCTTATTTTAGGCAATTTATTCAAGGATTTTCTTGTTTTATGAAAGCCCTTATATCTGTTGACCTCAGGGAAGAACGAGTTTGTTTGGGAACCAGAACATGAGCAAATAAGAAAAGAAGGTTGTCTCTATACTTACACAGAAGCCAGTCTTGGTAATTTTCGACCCGCAGTATCCAATCGAGTTGCATACTGATGCAAGTTCTCGTGGATACGGTGCCATCTTGTTACATAAAATCAACAACAAGTCGCATGTCATTGAATATTCAGTAAAGCTGCTTCACCTGCAGAGTCTCGGTACCATTCTTACGAATTGGAGACTCTTGCTGTTGTTTTGTCCATAAAACATTTTCGCCATTATTTACTGGGTAGAAATTTTGTTGTTTTCACTGACTGTAATTCCCTTAAGGCATCAAGGACTAAACATGATCTGTCTCCTAGGGCGCAAAGATGGTGGGCTTACTTACAATCGTTTACGTTTGAATTACAGTATAGAGAAGGTAAACGAATGGCTCACGCTGATTTCTTTTCAAGAAATTTACCTTCAACTAAGTTGCTGGCCACAAATTGTAAAGCTTCTGAAAAACGAGTTTGCTTGGCAGAAATTTCCAGCAACTGGCTTTTGGCTGAACAACGTCAAGATTCAGAAATAGTTAGCATCGTAAAGAAATTAAAAGACAATTCTCTTTCCATAGACGTTGCAAAAACTTATGAGTTGAGAGCAGGAATACTTTATAGAAAAATTCAGCGTAATGGTAGAACTCGATCCTTAGCAATTGTTCCTCGAGTGTTTAGATGGTCCGTGATAAACCCAAATTCATGAATCGATTATGCATTTAGGATGGGAAAAGACGCTAGACAAGGCCTATGACTATTATTGGTTCGATAATATGTCCAAATATATTCGAAAATTTGTTGAAAATTGTATCACCTGCAAAATGTCAAAGTCCTCTTCTGGCAAAATTCAAGCTAGTCTTCATCCTATACCAAAAGTAAGCACACCTTGGCATACTATTCACATAGACATAAGTGGGAAGTTGAGTGGGAAGTCTGATCAAAAGAGTATATCATCGTTCAAGTAGATGCCTTTACTAAATTTGTTTTGTTAACTCACACCCTTAAAATAGATGCTGAAAATTGCATAAATGCTGTGACGGCGGCAATATCTTTATTTGGAGTACCAAATCGTATAATAGCAGATCAGGGTAGGTGTTTTGCTAGCACAAGATTCAGTGAGTTTTGTGCACAACAAAAGATAAATTTGCATTTGATTGCAACAGGTGCAAGCAGAGCAAATGGGCAGGTTGAACGCACTATGTTTACTTTGAAAAATTTATTAACCGCAGTCGAAACTAGCAGCAGGTCTTGGCAAGATGCATTGGGAGAAATTCAGTTGGCCTTAAACTGTACGGTGAGCCGAGTGACAAAGGCAAGTCCTTTAGAATTATTTATTGGTAAAGTTGCTCGACCATTGGGGTTACTTCCACTCTGCGACACGGTTGATGAGATTGATTTGCCAGCAGTACGAGCTCAAGCAAGTCAAAATATTTCGGCTTCAGCAACATATAGCAAGACACAATTTGATAAAAACAAAGCTAGAGTTGTGGAATGCAAAGTTGGCGATTTCGTATTATTAAAAAATGAGGAGAGGCATCAAACAAAGCTTGACCCAAAGTTTAGAGGCCCTTTTGAAA